>NC_026007.2:29593121-29638163 GCF_000442705.2 Elaeis guineensis
GATCATGTATTGTACATGATCGAGTTGATGGAACGATTGAGCAAGCTCGGCTTTCCCTTGCATAAGCAGCTTGGGAAAGATGCAATACTGAACTCGCTGCCCAAGTCATATCTCCCATTGCTCACTCATTATAGAATGACAAAGCCTGAAGAGAACTACCATGGGTTACTGGGGTTGCTTCAGAACTTTGAGAAGGATCACCAACTTTACAAGGAGTCGGTGAACTTAGTGGGAGGTTCGTCTTCTGGTTCTTGACCTTTTAAGAAAAGGAAGAAGAATAAGAAGAAGAAAGTGAAGAAGGTGCAAGTTCAGGCTGGGACATCAGTGCAGAGCCAGACCAAAAGATCAAGCCTGATAAGAGTCTATTCAACTGGGAAACACCCTAGATTAGATAGTGTGTCAAATATCTACTTATGGCATTGGAGGCTAGGTCATATAAATAAGAACAGAATAAACAGGTTGACTCAAGAGGAAATCCTCAAAGTCAGTGATTGTGAATCACTTCCAACCTGTGAGTCCTGTCTTCTTGGTAAAATGACCAAGTCACCTTTTACTGAAAAAGGTGAGAGAGCTACTGAGCTCTTGGGCCTAGTACATACTGATGTATGCGGGCCCATGAGCACCAGTGCTAGAGGTGGATATTTTTACTTCATAACTTTCACGGATGACCTATACCTATATGGATATGTCTATCTGATGAAACATAAGTCGGATTCATTTGAAATGTTCAAACGATTCTGAAGTGAAGTAGAAAAATAAACTGGGAAGAGTATTAAAACTCTTCGATCTGATCGAGGAGGAGAATACCTTTCTAGTGAGTTTCTCACATATCTAGGAGAGAATGGGATTCTCTCTCAATGGACTCCTCCAGGAACACCACAGCATAATGGTGTGTTTGAAAGGAGGAATCGGACTTTGTTAGACATGGTCCGATCCATGATGGGTTTTTGCTAGCTTGCTGATATCCTTCTGGGGATATGCACTCGAATCGGCCTGTTATCTGTTAAATAGGATTCCAAGTAAGTCTGTAATTAAGACTCCATATGAGATATGGACAGCACGTAAGCCAGTACTTTCACACCTTAGGGTCTGGGGGTGCCCGGCCTATGTCAAACGATTAGTCACAGACAAACTTGGACCTAGGTCTGACAAATGCTCATTCATAGGGTACCCCAAAGAGACAAAAGGATATTTTTTCTACCATGCTGATGAATAAAAGGTGTTCGTCAGCCTTAAGGTAATCTTTTTAGAAAAGGAGTTCCTTGGTGAAGGAACTGTTGCCTCTAAGGTTGAACTTGATGAAGTTCAACAGGTAGAAGGACCGACACCAATAGCTGAACCAGAGTCGGATATGATTAGATCAGATCCGGAGCCCAATATACCTGCACCATTAAGGTGATCCGGTAGAGTACCGCGTCAGCCGGACAGATACTACGGTTTCTTGATCCGGGACGGTGATCCCATTGAACTTGATGAGAATAATGAGGATCCGATCACCTATATGGATGCTATGCAGAGATCTGATTCCGAGAAATGGCTTGAAGCCATGAAATCCGAAATGGAGTCCATGAAGGTCAACGATGTATGGACATTGGTTGACCCACCTGAAGGGGTTAAACCCATTGGGTGTAAATGGGTCTTCAAAAGGAAGAGGGGCACAGACGGAAAGGTGGAGACCTATAAAGCCCGTCTGGTTGCCAAGGGGTATCGTCAACGTTATGGTATTGACTATGACGAGACATTTTCTTCTGTGGTAATGCTCAAATCTATTCGGATAATGCTTGCAATAGCTGCCCATCTAGATTATGAGATCTGGCAGATGGATGTAAAGACAGCTTTTCTTAATGGAGAGCTGACCGAAGAGGTGTATATGATACAACCTGAGGGGTTTACATCCACAGATGAGTCCAAGGTGTGCAAGCTTCAGAGATCCATTTATGGATTGAAGCAAGCTTCTCGGAGTTGGAACATGCGTTTTGATAAGGTGATCAAAACGTATGGCTTCATTAAGAATGGAGAAGAGCCCTGCATCTATAAATGGGCAAATGGTCCAGTTGTGGTATTCCTTATCTTGTACGTGGATGACATTATCTTAATCGGGAATGACATCCCCGTACTACAGGGAATAAAAGTTTGGTTGTCATCACAGTTCTCCATGAAGGACTTGGGTGAAGCATCCTACATCCTAGGGATGAAGATCTATAGGGATAGATCTAAAAGGATGCTTGGGTTATCCCAGTCCATGTACATAGACACTGTACTGAAGAGGTTCAGCATGGAGAATTCCAAGAAGGGCTATCTACCGATAGGCCAAGGAATTTCTCTCTCTAAGAAGGATTGTCCGACAACTCCTGAAGAGAGAGAGCGTATGAGTAGAGTCCCATATGCTTCAGCCGTGGGATCTATCATGTACGCCATGACATGTACAAGACCAGATGTGGCATACTCACTAGGAGTAGTGAGTAGATACCAATCTGATCCTGGAGAAAACTACTGGAAAGTGGTTAAAGCCATCCTTAAGTATTTGAGAAATACTAAGGACCAATGGTTGGTTTATGGCGAGTCAGATCTGAAACTTATGGGGTTCATAGACTCCAGCTTTCAATCTGACCATGATGATAGCAGGAGTGTGTCGGGTTATATCTTTACTCTAAATGGTGAACCATCTGCTGGAAGAGTTCCAAGCAGCATACTGTGGCGGACTCTGTTTGTGAAGCGGAGTATATCGCAGCATCAGATGCCGCGAAGGAAGCTGTGTGGCTGAAGAAATTCATCAACGAGCTCGGAGTAGCACCCTCCCTCGATGGTCCAGTCTTGCTCTACTGTGACAGCACTGGTGCCATAGCTCAGGTGAAGAAATCCAAAGCACATCAGCGGACGAAGCACATCTTGCGCCGCTTCCACCTGGTCTGAGAGATCGTGGATCGAGGTGACGTCGACCTTCAAAAGATCGACGGAAAGGAGAACCTAGCCGACCCCTTCACTAAAGCCCTGGCAATAAAGGAGTTCGACAACCACAAGTCGAAGATGGGTATTAGATACTGTGCCGAGTGGCTTTAGGACAAGTGGGAGTTGTTGGGAAATGTGTCCCAAAAAGCCAATCGTCAAGCTGTTGACGGTTGAGCAACCAAGTATTGTAATTGATTTGTTAATAAATAAAATATATTTGGCATTTTCATCATAAGCTTTCATCTTCTAATGAACTCCGTTGTTATGATGAAGTCCTTAGGACTATTTAAGTTCGATAAAGAGAGGATTTATCGATTAGTCCTTAAAACTGTTCACGACCAAATGATAGGCTGTTAATAAGGACGACAGCTTCTATCGAGCATAGGTCACTGTAGGCCATATGGGTTGGTTGTCCTCTTACCCAAGGAGTGTGGAGACACTGGTATGGCATACAGGTGAGATGTAAGGGTACATCATCATTGAACGTGACCAACTCCAGAGTATTCTGCTGTCGAGAATGTCTCTGATGGGATATAGGTATAAGTGTCCCTTAGACTTGAGATCACCTCAGTGACTTTCAAGCAACTCACTGTGCTTTGGTACTGCACTAACTGAATTTCCAATTCAGGGACGGAAGGCTTCTGGGCACAGTCAAGTACTTGCGAAGTCAGAGTGTGATCGAGATGGGATTGACCACTCCAAGAGTTAGAGAAGAATGAGTCGCTGTATTTCAATTTAGCAAAACCTTGGCCAGGGTAATCCATCAGATGAATTTGATATTTTGAAATACAATGTGGACAACCTGATCAGAGTTGACAGTTGAGCTCTGGGGTGTCCTATGATCATTTTGGTCAAGGGGATGAATTATATGAAAACTATATCCGCATGGGTTCTAAGGATGTTGTTCTACACATTCGACCTATCCGGTCGTCGGGTATCATTGCTAGATGGTCACTTCGATTGGTATAGAAATTTATTCCTATGCTACCGGCTTAGGTTCGGACCTATGAGGTCACACACATTAGAGTTCATGATCCGATCGGATGGTTGATCAACGATTAAGAATCATTATAGGGTTAAATAATCAATACGATTGACATTTAACCCAGTGCAAGTGTTGCAGGAGGATCGATTAGCAATTTGATTGCTAATTAACTTAATTTGATTAAACCAATGGGCTGAGATTAAGTCTAATTAAATATGATTTAATTAGATTTAGTTTGGACTTGATTGGATCAAGTCCAATTGGTTTATTGGATAAGCCAAGTGCAAGGAAAGACTAGTCCTAGTTCAACTAGGACTTGGGTCAATCTAATTTCTAATTTGATTAGAAAATTAAATCAGATTTAAATCTAATTTAATCTGATTAAATTAGGTTCTTAATTAGGTTAAGACCTATTTTAATTGGGATGATCTAATTTTGATTTGATTTGGTTTGGGAAACCAAATTAAAACAAGTTATGATACAGAATCCTAGTAGGACTAGGATTCCACCTTGCACCACATAAACCTTCTCCACGCCCTCTCTCTTATTCAACGCCAATCTCCACTTATTTTGTGTGACAAAAGCCCTCTCCCAGATCTCTCCCACGTTCACAAAAGGTCTCCTCTCTTCTTTCTTACATGGAAGGTGATTTGGATCAAATCTAAAAGGAATAAGTTTGGATTTCGAATTCTATGAGATAGAGTTTTAGAAATCCAAAACTCTTTCAATTTTGCACCGAATTTATCCAATTTTTTTTTGGAATTTTCGTGGCTTTTAGGGTTTACATTATGCACCCTTTTCTATTGATCCATCCACGAAAATATGAAGGAGGTGCTCAAGAGTTGGGCGTCCCTTTACTTGCCATGTTTGGATAAGCCTTGACTAGGTGTTTGACCTAGACAAGGACTCTATCATATCTCCCTATATAAAACGAGTTTCTCGTGAAATTTTAAGGGGAGATAGATATTTGAGATACCTTTCTGCCATCTAAAAATAAGAGAGAAATACCTTTGGGTCGTGGAGATATAAAAGACACAAGTTTGGGCATTTAGAGAGAAAAACGTGAAGAAGAAGAGGGTCTTCTTCTAGGGTTTTTATTTTCATATCTTTCCTCCTTCCATCTTGAGTTTTCTGAGAGCGTCTCAGATCTGAAACTCCTCCTTCTACTTTCCATCTTTGGAAGAGTCCAAATCAAGAAGAAGGAGGCACCTGATCAACCATCAAAGAAGGATCAGCGCAGTACTAGCATACTGTGCTGATTTCCTGAAGCAGGACTTCTGATTGAGATTCGTGGGCTCGTGTGGACGACTCCTAGAGGTCGGACGCGTGTGCGGCTTGCAACATCATACTCAAGCCCAGATCAGCAAGATTAGAACATCTAACTTGCAAGGTAATAGATCTGATCTATTATTTAATACATACATTAGATGTAGTATAGAAACATATTGATATGATCAACATGTAGTTCATGCTTTATTTATATATTTTAATTTTTGATTTAATGCCATGTAATAATCATGTAATAGGATCTTAGATCTAGGAATTTTCTGATCTTAGAAAATAAATTTTAATTTATTTTAGTCTTCCGCTGTATGATCTTGAAAAAGTTTCAAGATCTAACCCTCTTTTTCAAGATCTAACCCTGAAACCCTAGATCCGGTTCCTACAGACCCCAGTCGGCGGGCTCCTTGAGGGAGCCCGGGGGGCCGCTGGCTCGGCATCCGAAGGAATGTCGATGGCTGGGGTCACCTGGACGGGCGCAGCCAAGCTCGTCTCCTCCACCCTGGCCCTCTTCGCCGAATCGGAGGTCGTCGCGCCCTTCCTCTTCTGAGCTCTCATAGCCTTGGCGAGCATCCGTGTGGCTTCGGCGTCCATTGCTGAAAAAAAAAAAAAAAAAAAATAGGAAATGAAAAGAAGAAAGGAAAAGCGGCACCGATCAGTCCAGAGTCAAAAAAAAGAAAAAAAAAAGGAAAAAAGAAAAGAGAAAAAGAGGAAAAAGAAGAGAGAAAGAAAGAGGAAGAAAAGAGCGAAAAAAAAAAAGAGAGAGAGAAGAAGAAGACAAGAAAAGGAAAGATATATACTTGCTGGATCCTGAGAGCTCAGGCCGATGTTGAAAAGAAGCTGCTCCCTCAGAAGGTTAGGAAGGGAAGGAGCGGGATAACTCAGAAGCTTCTGGGCAGCCTGGAGGTCGTCCTCTCCCAGGCTGGGAGCCCGACGGACGGAATCCCTCAGAGACCCCCAGGGGGCAGGCCCAGTTCCATGGTCGGGCAGTAGACGAAGAGAAATTTCCCCTTCCAGTTGTGAATCGAAGAAGGGGCACCCTTCAGCAACCTCTTCTTACCGAACTGGGGGGAGAAGTACCACCAGTCCTTCGCTGAAGGATGGCGTTTGAAGGTGTAGAAATGTCTGAACAAGGGGAGGGATGGCTGGACCTCGGCTATATGGCAGAGAGAGAGAAATCCTATCAAAAACCTAAAGGAATTCGGGGCGACAGAGGCGAGAGAAATGTCTAAGAAGCGAAAGAAGGCGGCAACAAAGACTGGAAGCGGAAGCCGGAGTCCGGCGCGAAATGCCTCCTGGTACAAACAAAAGCGACCAGGAGGGGGAGCGCTGGCCCGGTCAGAGGGGCCAGGAAGCTCCAGGTCGTACTCCGAAGGAACCCCGTACCGAGCCCTTATCAGAAGGAGTTCGTCCGGAGTCGACGAACATGGAATGGCGCCCAGTGCGAAAACCGGGCGAGGCCTTGCCCCGAACGCGGGTTCGTCCGCAGAGACAGGGGCCTGGGAGTTCGAAGCAGAAGAACTCCCAGAACTTACGGGGGCAGAAGAGTCGGAAGACATTTTTTTTGGGGGGAGAACCTAAAGGGCCCTAGAAAGGCAAACCGAGAAGGGAACGAGATGCTGAAGGTCAACTCAGAAGAAGACACAAAAGAAATGAAAAGAGGAGAAGCCCCTAGGCGGTAAGAAGAAGAAGGTTGGCACTAACCTATCTTGCTCTGGGGACCTGGAGAGCGAGAAACGGAAGGCGCCTACGGCTCGAGAGGGCGTTCGCTAGAGCAGACTCTCGGGGAGAGGACAGACGCCAGCAAGAAATCAGAAATGGAGTGGGACGCCTGAAGGGGGGAGGACGGGTTTAAATAGACCCTGGGATCCGATGCCATAATAATCTCGAATCCCCCCAAGCCAGTCCGCATCCGACGCGTGTCCCACTCCCCGTGGCAGACGGCTAAAGGCGGCTAGCGGTTGGCAGGGTCATAATTGCACCGTACCTAGGCCAGCGTACCTGCGGGGTCTTCGAAGCATCTCCTCGTACCGCCCCAATTCGAAAAGACTCCGACACGCGCTCATTTAATGCCAAAATATCTGGGAGTGGCAGGGTGCAGAATTCGAAGGGACGGTTCCGACTGTGCCTCTGTGTACTTCCTTCACTTGAAATTCAAACTCGAATGTAGGGGGACAGATGTTGGGTATAAAATACCCACAGCCGAAACCCTCAACGGAATCGACATCAGTGCAGCTCCACCCGGACTCCTACGGGAGCCGGGCTCCACCGCCGACAGCAGTTGCAGCTCCGCCCAGACTCCTACGGGAGCCGGGCTCCACCGCCGACAGCAGTTGCAGCTCCGCCCGGACTCCTACGGGAGACGGGCTCCACCGTCGACAGCAGCGCAGCTCCGCCCGGACTCCTACGGGAGCCGGGCTCCACCGACGACATCAGTGCAGCTCCGCCCGGACTCCTACGGGAGCCGGGCTCCGCCGCCAACATCAGAACAGCTCCCCCCGGACTCCCACGGGAGCCGGGCTCCGCCACCAACATCAGAACAGCTCCGCCCGGACTCCCACGGGAGCCGGGCTCCGCTCTCAGTATCAACTGCTGGTAAGCTCCATTCGGACTCCTACCAGAGCCGGACTTCACCCTTAACTTTGATTGCAGCGCAGCTCCGCTCGGACTCCTACGGGAGCCGGGCTCCACCACCGACAGCAGTTGCAGCTCCGCCCAGACTCCTACGGGAGTCGGGCTCCACCGTCGACAGCAGCGCAGCTCCGCCCGGACTCCTACGGGAGTCGGGCTCCACCGACGACATCAGCGCAGCTCCGCCCGGACTCCTACGGGAGCCGGGCTCCGCCGCCAACATCAGAACAGCTCCCCCCGGACTCCCACGGGAGTCGGGCTCCATCGCCAACATCAGAACAGCTCCGCCCGGACTCCCACGGGAGCCGGGCTCCGCTCTCAGTATCAACTGCTGGTAAGCTCCATCCGGACTCCTACCAGAGCCGGACTTCACCCTTAACTTTGATTGCAGCGCAGCTCCGCCCGGACTCCTACGGGAGCTGGGCTCCACCGCCGACAGCAGTTGCAGCTCCGCCCGGACTCCTACGGGAGCCGGGCTCCACCGTCGACAGCAGCGCAGCTCCGCCCGAACTCCTACGGGAGCCGGGCTCCACCGACGACATCAGCGCAGCTCCGCCCGGACTCCTACAGGAGTCGGGCTCCGCCGCCAACATCAGAACAGCTCCGCCCGGACTCCCACAGGAGCCGGGCTCCGCTCTCAGTATCAACTGCTGGTAAGCTCCATCCGGACTCCTACCAGAGCCGGACTTTACCCTTAACTTTGATTGCAGCGCAGCTCCGCCCAGACTCCTAAGGGAGCCGGGCTCCACCGCTGACAGCAGTTGCAGCTCCGCCCGGACTCCTATGGGAGCCGGGCTCCACCGTCGACAGCAGCGCAGCTCTGCCCGGACTCCTACGGGAGCTGGGCTCCACCGACGACATCAGCGCAGCTCCACCCGGACTCCTACGGGAGCCGGGCTCCGCCGCCAACATCAGAACAGCTCCCCCCGGACTCCTACGGGAGCCGGGCTCCACCGCCAACATCAGAACAGCTCCCCCCGGACTCCCACGGGAGTCGGGCTCCACCGCCAACATCAGAACAGCTCCGCCCAGACTCCCACGGGAGCCGGGCTCCGCTCTCAGTATCAACTGCTGGTAAGCTCCATCCGGACTCCTGCCAGAGCCGGACTTCACCCTTAACTTTGATTGCAGCGCAGCTCCGCCCGGACTCCTACGGGAGCCGGGCTCCACCGACGACATCAGTGCAGCTCCGCCCGGAATCCTACGGGAGCCGGACTCCGCCGCCAACATCAGAACTGCTCTGCCCGGACTCCTACGGGAGCCGGGCTCCGCTCTCGGTACCGGGCTCTGCTCTCGGTACCAACTGCTGGAGGAGCCGAGCCTTAAGGGAGCCGAGCCTCATCTCTGACGCCAGCGACTACAGCCACAAGCAGACTCCGCCCGGACTCCTACGAGAGCCGGGCTCCACCCACAACTTCAGCTCCGAGAGGGTTCCGCCCGGACTCCCCCGGGAGTCGGGCTCCGCTCACGATCCCTACCGCCAGGAGGACCTCACCCGGACCTCAACAGAAATCGGGCTCCGGCCGTTGCCGAGCTTCAATCGACAGATCCACGCCCCCTGACAGGCCCTCAAAACGGCCACGACCCTGCTCCACTTCCTGTGGCGGACTCCGCGCAGCTCCACTATCCCCTAGCAGGCCACAGTGACGGCCACGAACCTGCTCCACCTCCTGCGACGGATACCATGTGATTCTCCTGTCCGCTGACAACGGACGCTGCTCCACCCCTCGTAACAGGTTCCACATGGCGGGTCGAGGTGATGGCCACGTGTCTGCTCCATTATCTTTCGCAATCAATTCCCCTGACCATGGGTGGCCCACTACCAGGCGGTTACAAACGTCGCCATCAATCCGTTGCCTCCTCCGTCTATAAAAGGGGGACCCAGATACGTTATTCTCCAAGCTCCTTTTCCTTATCTTAAAACTCTGCTAAATTCTCCGTTCGAGCACTCCATTCTTGTTGAGGCAGAAAACTGACTTGAGCGTCGGAGGGTCTTGCCGGAGCAACCCCACCTCCGGTTTAGACTTTCCTTTCAGGTCCCGACGGCGACCGCGGCTTCCCCGACTCCAGCTTCTCCGGCGCAAGCGGATTTTTGCACCAACAGATAGATTTTTCAACAATGAGCATTATATTGTTGAAGACTTTATATACGTTGCTAGATGTAGAGTAATCCAAGAAGATACCTTCATCCAACTTGACATCAAGTTGTTTAATTTTATCTTTTTCATTATTTAGGATGAAGCATCGATAATAAAAAATATAAAAATAATTAATATTTGATTTTTATTTTCTTAAAGCTCATAAGGAGTTTTCTTTAAAATTGATTGAATTAAAGTATGATTTAAAATATAACATGCTATGCTGATAGCTTCTATCCAAAAATATCGTAAGAGATTACTTTCACAATAAAATATGGGCCATTTTTTCTAAAATCCTATTTATTCTTTCTATAATCTCATTTTGTTAAGGTATCTTAGATGTAGAAAAATTATGTTCAAAATCTTTTTCATTGCAAAAGTTTTCAAAATATTGATTTTCAAATTTAGTTCTATGATCACTTCTAATACAAACTATGGTTAAATTTTTTTTATTTAAAATCTTTCAGAAAAATTTAAAAATATTGCAAAAACTTCATCTTTTTATACTAAGAACAAAATCTAAATAAATTTAAAGAAATCATCTACAATCATAAGTCCATATCTTTTTCCTCCTAAATTTATAGTCTTAGTAGATCCAAATAAGTCTATGTGAATAAGTTTTATGGATTTGGAAGTGAAAGGAATATACCTTATAAGCCAATCAAAATGTATAAATAGATGGATATTTTTTTATCTCCCGACAACTCATGTACTGATGTTTTAAATAAATAAAGACATTTAGTTCATCATCTGCTGCATCTTATTTTGATGAACCCCATAAATTAGGGCTATGGTTTTAGGGTTATGATGCGATCATACCAAGTGAGACCTAAAACCTTAAAACTCTAATTTTAAATATTCCTAGTCGATGGAATATTGAGTAGGGAATCAATGTTTCCGATAAGACTGGTACATCTTGTGTATGCTCGATAGAGAGGGTAATTGATCTCACAATTACTTGTGTATGACACTAATATAAGGATGTAAGTGTTTATTAGAGAATGAATTCACTGAATTGATCCAATTAAAGAATATCTGATGGAGTCTTATCTACATGTCAACAGATTTTTTCTTATAGTGGGAATTATGCATGTAAATCTTTTGACCTGAGACTGCCATAGAACCTTATAAGCATGAATCCATATTTTGGATCATACTCATTCATGATTTCATCATGTACGGGATGTTCTGGATATGATGGATTGCTTATGAAGGTTGTGAGTAGGTCAATATGGAAATGATCGCTCCTAGTAAGAGGAGATCGCATCCTATCTGCTTCAATCAAATAATGATTCAGGAAGACTTTGATCAAAGTATTCTGAAAAAATTAGAAATGGTTTCTAATGTTTCATAAATCGAATCATTGTCAAGAGAAATATGAATATAAAAAAATTGGGTTTGACATTTTTCCATACCCAAACTTATATTCGGGATGCAGGATGATCGTAAGATCAAGATGCACAGTAATTTTCCATCAAAATTCCATATCTTCTAGGTAAACATGATACGTTGCTAGATCTCAATCATGTCTTGTGAGTTTGATCAAATTAAAGAGTTTAATTCGATCATTAATTAAAAGATGTTCTGATTGATCAAAATGGTTCAGCTTGATTTGACCTAAATCGGCTAGATTATGTTCTAACCAAATTAGTTTAAATTATACCTGGACTCACTGCTAGCTAGATGTGGAACCCAATGGGTCACACACAAAGAAAATTAATCATGGATTTAATTTGATTAAACCATGTTTGCAAGTTGAACATGCTAGCACATGTTGCAAACCCTAGCATTTAGATTCGAATCGAATTCGAATCGGGTTCCGATTTGGGCTAATTTAGAACCAATTTGAGCCAAATTGGATTTGGTCTTGAAGTGGGTTTGAAGTGTTTTAATTGGGCTTGCTGTTGGGTGCCAAAAACCAGGAAACCACACACCTAAGAGTCTCTCACTTGGCGTGTGGATTTGAATCCATGCGCATGAACCACATGGCGCATGGATGGAGTTGGCGCAACCTTTAGATAAGGCCTTTCCTATTTTTTCTCCATGACTTTTATTCTATGAATGATTTTCAGATGACTTAGGAGGTGCCTAAGAGTCCTTCTGAGTATTAAACTCTTCGTAGAAAAATTAGGAGAAGTGGTAAGAATTTAAATCCATGCGCATGTGTCACATGGCGCATGGATGAGAGATGACACCCCTTAACTTGGTCTATCCTATTTTTTTCCGTAACTTTTATTCTATGAATGGTTTTTTAGATGTCTTAGGAGGCACCTAAGAGTCCTTTTGAGTATTAAACTCATCGTAGAAGAATAAGAGAAGAGATAAGGATTAAGTCCATGCACCACCTCTTGGAAGCGCCCCTTTGAAATTTCAAATGGGGAGATAAGTTTTAAATTATCCACGCCCCTTAATCTCTTGCGCCATTCTTCAAGTTGGCACCATCTATCTTGGCCATTGGATGGGCTTCCTTCCAGATCCAAAGGAATGGGTTGATGGCGCCAATAAGAGAAGCTTTGTGACTTCTCATCTGAACACCGTAAGTTAAGATCGAAGAGTCTTTCTGAAATAAGGCATTTCTTCAACCCAACTTTGATGTACACATGGCATTTCTTAATTTATGGGGCATGAGAAATAGACAAGAGGTGTGAGATAAATTGTAAGAGGGCGTGAGATGTTTTGGATTGCACCTTTACGTGCAATATAAATAGGGGTGCACGCCGAGGAGTCTGAGGGATTCAGAAATCTTCTTTCTTTCTTACAAGAGGTTCTGCTTGTCTAATTTTCTTTATTCTTTCTCTCTAGCCTAGATAAGATCCTGATAAAGGATAAGAAATCTTCCAAAAGGCTTAGAGAATTGGAAACCCAGACAGATTGCTGTCGGCAACTAAGCACAAATCAGGGTTTAGCGATAAGAGGTATGTTTCTATATCTTTTATTTGATATTAATACATATTATATGATTTAATTTCTGATAAGGTGATCTTGGAGTTAGGTTTAATTTTTATGATTTCATAATAATTACTTTGAAATCCATGCTTCCACCATTGAATTAAAACCTTTCAGTGGTATCAGAGCCACCTTGTTAGAATTAAATCATATGATGATATGTTAATGATTTAAAGGCAATATTATAAATATGATATGATCATTATTTATGTTTTAATATGATATTAATATGATGAGATCATATTCATTATTTCATAATTAAATCATGATGTAAATAATTTTGGAATGTTGCTCTGTAATATTGAATTGTGTTCACTATGATGCTATATGATGAGATCATATTCATTATTTCATAATTAAAATATGATGTATATAATTATGAAATATTGCTTTGTCATATTGAATTGTGTTCACTATGATGCTATATGATGAGATCATATTCATTATTTTATAATTAAAATATGATGTATATAATTATGGAATGTTGCTTTGTCATATTGAATTATGTTCACTATGATGCTAATTTCTTTTATTCATGTATTTATTATGATATAGAAATTAAATATGCATTGAGACCTGAAAAACCCTCTGTAAAATGATATTAAGTTGTAGTGTAATTAACCAATAGCAGAACCAGTCGATGATGCATAATTGATCAATCGGTGTCTAGAAAAGTGGTTCATGATTGGTAAAGAGAATGTGGTTTCTAATTGGTTCCGTTGTCTGACCTGGCCAAAATTTATTGGTATCTAAGGAAAGCAACGGGGGGACCCCCACCTCTCTTCCACTTACCTGGCTTATTAGATTAATTTAATTCTTGACTGGGATGCTCGGTGTTATATTCACTATATTATGGCCTTCCTTCATGCTAGGACATTACTATGTCACGAACCATATTAGGTTTGTTGTGTAACCACAAGACCAATTATGAAAAGTGACATAATATTGTTCTGGTGCATCGAGATGCTTACAGCAATTTTTGAGTATAATGCTTTGTTGTGTAACCACAAAAGCATTTATATTCTATTTTGACTGTATTAAAATGAAGGGTCCTACTTAACTAAAACATTATGGTCTGTTGTGTAAACACAAGGCTATTAATGTTTTAGAGGTCAGGGCTTTTATTGAGAATTGCATGAGATGCAATTGGAAAGAGTTTCCTACCTTTAAACTTATAAAAGGTTTGTTGTGCAACCACAAGATCTTTTATAAGGAATTAGGGTCTCAATCCCACTAAGAAAATCAATCAGGGTTTTCTCAAACATCATACTAGAGGGTTATGATGTCTGATAAAAATAGTGGGAGACACAATAAAATTAAAGTCCTAATTTAATTGTGTATATCATCTTGAGTTGTTCGCTTATATAATGTTCTTTATTATGTAGATTAATGGCTTCTTCACTTTCACTTCGCTCCATTTTGGATACAAATAAATTGACTGGTACCAACTATGTGGACTGGTTGAGAAATCTTAAAATAGTACTTAGTCAAGAGAAGCTTTCTTACATTCTCGATACCCCTGACATTAAGCCAGTTGGGAAGGATGCCACAGAGGAAGAAAAAATCACATATAGGATGTGGGAAAATGATTCTTTAACCGTCAAGTGTATCATACTTGCCTCTATGACAAATGAGTTACAGAGGCAGCATGATAGCATGGACACACATTCCATATTGCTCAATTTAAAAGAGCTTTATGAAGAACAGAGTAGGACTGCAAGATATGAGATATCTAAGCAATTATTTCATGCCAGAATGACAGAGGGGTCATCCATACAAAACTATGTTTTGATGGTTATTGACCTGATCACTCGATTAGGTCATTAGGTTTTGTTATGGATGGGGAGTTGAGTCAGGATCTAATCCTGCAATCACTTCCAGAATCATTTTCTCAGTTTGTCGTGAACTATCATATGAACAAATTGAATTCTTCCTTGCCTGAGCTGTTAAATATGCTCAAAACAGCAGAGAGCCATATCAAGAAGGATAAGGCTCCTCTTCTTCTTGTGGATGGGATCTCCAAGAAGAAGGCAGGCAAAAAGGGTTCTAAAAGGAGGCTGAACCCTAAAGGTGGTATAAATAAGAGAAAGAAGGGAAAGAAGACCTCCGGACAGTCGACCTGCTTCCACTGTGGCAAGGCAGGATATTGGAAAAGGAATTGTAAGGCTTATCTTGCAACAGTGAAGACTGGTGCAAATAATGCACCAAAAGGTATGTATGAGATACATACAATATTATCATTGAATTCTTCCATTTCAAACTCATGGGTATTAGATACTGCCTATGGTTTTCATATCTGCAAATCATTGCAGGGGCTGTAGAAAATTAGAAGTTTGAGGAAGGGATATTTCGAGCTCTATGGTGCTGGAGGAGATTCTATCCAAGCAGAAGCTGTAGGGACATATATCTTGAAGTTTCCTTCTGGAAAGATCTTAGAGCTAACAAATTGTTATTACATGCCTAAGATCATTAGAAATAAACAAGGATATCAAATATCTGTAACGAGCAATGGTTGCTCGATTAATTTTTCTAATGAAATAATTTGTCATGGCATTTTTGACAATGGTTTGTTGACTCTATGCTTGAATGATAATATTTTTCATATTGATGAAAATAGTAAATGTAAGAGAGATAATGTAAATAATACCTTACTTTGGCATTGTCGACTTGGTCATATTAGTGAGACTAGGATTAACAAGTTGTACAAAGAAAAGTTCTTTGATTCTTATGATTGTGAATCATTAGGAACTTGTGAATCATGTCTCATAGGTAAAATGACCAAGACTTCATTTAGTGGACATGGAGATAGGACAAACGAGTTGTTAGGACTTGTACATACAGATGTATGTGGCCCTATGACAACTCATGCCAGAGGTGGATACTCATATTTTATTACATTTACTGATGATTTATCTAGGTTTGGATATGTGTATCTTATGAAACATAAATTCGAAGCCTTTGATAAATTCAAAAAGTATCAAAGCATGGTCGAAAAATAAACTGGAAAAAGTATAAAAATCCTTCGATCTGATTGAGGAGGAGAATACTTATCCAATGAATTTTTAGACCATCTTAAAGCAAAGGGAATTATCTCTGAATGGACACCTCCTTATACGCCACAATTAAATGGTGTAGCCGAAAGGAGGAACCATACCTTATTAGATATGGTACGATCCATGATGTGCTTCACTGAATTACCTACTTCCTTCTGGGATTATTCTTTAGAAACCGCAATAATTATCTTGAATAGAGTACCTTCTAAATCTGTATCTTGAACTCCATATGAAATATGGAGAGGTAAGAAGCCCAATCTTAAATATTTTAAGATATGGGGATGTTCAGCATATGTCAAAAGAAATTTTGGACATAAACTAGATACTAGAGCAGATAAATATTTGTTTGTAGGATATCCTAAGGATAGTATAGGATATCTATTCTACCACCCTACTGAATAAAAGGTATTTGTAAGTAGGCATGCCACTTTCATGGAGAAAGAATTTATCCTAGAAAGAGGCAATGGGAGAAATATTGAAATTAATGAAGTTCAACAAAAATAAATAAATATTTCTCAACCAAATATTCACATAAATAATGAAGAACTAGAACACATAACTCCTATCCGTAGGTCAGAGAGGGTACGACATGTACCTATAAGGTATGGGTTCATTATTGAGAATAATGAAGCCCAAGTCATTGAGAATGACGAACCTTTGACCTATACAGAAGCCATCATGAGTAAGGACTCAGACAGATGGTAGGATACTATGAAATCTGAGATGGACTCCATGTACACCAACAAAGTATGGACTTTGGTTGATGCACCAGAAGGGGTAAACCCTATTGGGTGCAAATGGGTCTATAGAAAAAGATTGGAGTAGATGGTCAAATAGAAACCTATAAAGCTAGATTGGTAGCTAAAGGTTTCAGGCAAAAATAGGGTATTAATTATGATGAAACTTTTTCACCTGTTGCCATGCTCAAATCTATTTGGATAATGCTTGCAATAGCAGCATACTATGATTATGAAATATGGCAAATGGATGTGAAGACCGCCTTCTTGAATGATTTTCTAGAAGAGGAGGTCTACATGTCACAGCCAGAGGGTTTTGTCTCAAATGACAGACCAAATCTAGTATGTAGGCTTAAGAAATTCATTTATGGATTAAAGCAAGCCTCAAGGAGTTGGAACATCCACTTTGATGTAACAATCAAAGAATTTGGCTTCATCAAAAATGTGGATGAACCTTGTGTGTATAAGAAGACTAGTGGGAGTGCCCTAGTTTTCTTGGTTCTGTATGTAGATGACATACTCCTTATAGGGAATGATATCCCAATGTTACAAACAGTCAAATTATGGCTATCAAATAAGTTTTCCATGAAAGACTTGGAGGAAGCATCCTATATACTTGGTATAAAGATCTATAGAGATAGATCTAAAAGGATGCTAGGCTTATCTCAGTCTAGGTAGATTGACTTAATACTGAAAAGATTCAGTATGAATGAAAGTAAAAGAGGTTATTTACCCATGAGTCAAGGCATACATTTCTCTAAGAAGATGTCTCCTAAGACAACTGAAGAGAGAAATAGAATGAGTTCTATTCCTTATGCTTCGGCTGTAGGATCAATAATGTATGCTATGTTATGTACCAAGCTTGATGTAGCTTATGCCTTAGGCATAGCCAGTAGATTTTAGGCTGATCCAGAAGAGGATCATTAGAAGGCTGTGAAAAATATTCTAAAGTACTTAAGAAGGACTAAGGATATTTTTCTCATATATGGTGGATCTGATCTTAAACTAGAAGGACACTCTGATTCTAGTTTTCAATCAGACCCAGATGATAGCAAATCTATTTCAGGGTATGTCTTTACTTTGAATGGTGGAACAGTGAGTTGGAAGAGTTCTAAGCAACAAACTATAGCTGACTCAACCACAGAGGCAGAATACATAGCTGTAAGTGAAGCCGCCAAGGAAGCTGTCTGGATGAAAAAGTTCATCACTGAATTGGGCATTGTTCCTGAGATTGAGAACCCAGTACCACTTTATTGTGATAATACTGGAGCAGTTACTCAAGCAAAGGAACCCAGGTCTCACCATAAATCCAAGCATATTTTGAGACGTTTCCATCTCGTTCATGAAATAATTGAAAGACAAGATGTAATTATTGAACGAGAAGACACAAAGAACAACATAGCGGATCCATTCACTAAAGCTTTACCACAGCAGCAATTCGATCGCCATCTTGATTGTATGGGGTTGAAATATAAGGGAGATTGGTTTTAGTGCAAGTGGGAGATTGAAAGGAATATGTCCTATAAGCCAATCAAAATGTATAAATAGATGGATATTTTTTTGTCTCCTGACAAGTCATGTACTGATGTTTTAAATAAATAAAGGTATTTAGTTCATCATCTGCTGCATCTTATTTTGATGAACCCCATAAATTAGGGCTATGGTTTTAGGGTTATGATGCGATCATACCAAGTGAGACCTAAAACCTTAAAACTCTAATTTTAAATATTCCTAGTCGATGGAACATTGACTAGGGGATCAATGTTTCTGGTAAGATTGGTACATCCTGTGTATGCTCGACAGAGAGGATAATTGATCTCACAATTACTTGTGTATGACACTAATATAAGGATGTAAGTGTTCATTAGAGAATGAATTTACTGAATTGATCCAATTAAAGAATATCTGATGGAGTCTTATCTACATGTCAACAGATTTTTTCTTATAGTGGGAATTGTGCATGTAAATCTTTTGACCTGAGACTGCCGTAAAACCTTATAAGCATGAATCCATATTTTAGATCATACTCATTCATGATTTAATCATGTACGGGATATTCTGGATATGATGGATTGCTTATGAAGGTTGTGAGTAGGTCAATATGGAAACGATCGCTCCTAGTAAGAGGAGATCGCATCCTATCTGCTTCAATCAAATAATGATTTAGGAAGACTTTGATCAAAGCATTATGAAAAAATTAGAAATGGTTTCTAATATTTCATAAATTGAATCATTATCAAGAGAAATGTGAATATAAAAAAAATTGAGTTTGACATTTTTCCATACCCAAACTTATATTCGGGATGCAGGATGATCGTAAGATCAAGATGCACAGTAATTTTCCACTGAAGGGTATTCTTGGTATTTCCACCAAAATTCCATATCTTCCAGGTAGACATGATATATTGCTAGACGTCAATCATGTCTTATGAGTTTGATCAAATTAAAGAGTTTAATTCGATCATTAATTAAAAGCTGTTCTGATTGATCAAAATGGTTCAGCTTGATTTGACCTAAATCGGCTAGATTGTGTTCTAACCAAATTAGTTTAAATTGTACCTGGACTCACTACTGGCTAGATGTGGAACCCAATGGGTCACACACAAAGGGAATTGATCATGGGTTTAATTTGATTAAACCATGTTTGCAAGTTGAACATGCTAGCACATGTTGCAAACCCTAGCATTTAGATTCGAATCGAATTCAAATCGGGTTCCGATTTGGGCTAATTTAGGACCAATTTGAGCCAAATTGGATTTGGTCTTGAAGTGGGTTCAAAGTGTTTTAATTGGGCTTGCTGTTGGGTGCCAAAAACCAGGGAACCACATGCCTAAGAGTCTCTCTCTTGGCGTGTGGATTTGAATCCATGTGCATGAACCACATGGCGCATGGATGGAGTTGGCGCAACCTTTAGATAAGGCCTTTCCTATTTTTTCTCCATGACTTTTATTCTATGAATGATTTTTAGATGACTTAGGAGGTGCCTAAGAGTCCTTCTGAGTATTAAACTCTTTGTAGAAAAATTAGAAGAAGTGGTAAGAATTTAAATCCATGCGCATGTGTCACATGGCGCATGGATGAGAGATGACGCCCCTTAACTTGGTCTATCCTATTTTTCTCCGTAACTTTTATTTTATGAATGTTTTTTTAGATGTATTAGGAGGTGCCTAAGAGTCCTTCTGAGTATTAATCTCATCGTAGAAGAATAAGAGAAGAGATAAGGATTAAATCCATGCGCCACCTCTTGGAAGCGCCCCTTTGAAATTTCAAATGGGGAGATAAGTTTTAAATTATCCACGCCCCTTAATCTCTTGCGCCATTCTTCAAGTTGGCACCATCTATCTTGGCCATTGGATGGGCTTCCTTCCAGATCCAAAGGCATGGGTTGATGGCGCCAATAAGAGAAGCTTTGTGACTTCTCATCTGAACACCGTAAGTTAAGATCGAAGAGTCTTTCTGAAATAAGGCGTCTCTTCAACCCAACTTTGATGTACACATGGCATTTCTTAATTTATGGGGCATGAGAAATAGACAAGAGGTGTGAGATAAATTGTAAGAGGGCGTGAGATGTTTTGGATTGCACCTTTACGTGCAATATAAATAGGGGTGCACGTCGAGGAGTCTGAGGGATTCAGAAATCTTCTTTCTTTCTTACAAGAGGCTCTGCTTGTCCAATTTTCTTTATTCTTTCTCTCTAGCCTAGATAAGGTCCTGATAAAGGATAAGAAATCTTCCAAAAGGCTTAGAGAATTGGAAAAAAAATTAAGGAGACAAGGAGCAAGAAAGAAAGGCAAGAAAATGTCCAACAGTGTGACAGCAGAGCCAAGAAAGGAGGTTCTGCCCAAATTGCATTTAAATTCTGATAAATCAGAATTTAATTATAGAGTATTTTTAATAAGTGCTAGAGGGTTGGTCGAGTCCCCGTGTGGATCAACATTGGAGGGTGAACACGTGGGCACCTGGTGGAAACCCAGACAGATTGCTGCCGGCAACTAAGCACAAATCAGGGTTTAGCGATAAGAGGTATGTTTCTATATCTTTTATTTGATATTAATACATATTATATGATTTAATTTCTGATAAGGTGATCTTGGAGTTAGGTTTAATTTTTATGATTTCATAATAATTGCTTTGAAATCCATGCTCCGCCATTGAATTAAAACCTTTCAGGAAGTTGAAAGAAGATTTTTAGATTTAAAAGAAGTTCTAGTTTGCTTACTAAATTAACAAGCATCACAAATCTGATTCTTTTTAAAATCTAGTCTTGGTAGTCCTTTAACAAGATCTCTTTTAATTAATTTAAAAATCAAATTCATTTTAGTATGTTTTAATTTATGATGGTATAATCAACTAGTCTCATTGACTTTAGCATTCATTACACTAGATATTGGCCATTCTTCACAAGATGATCATCTAGATCCACCATGTTGGGTATAAAATACCCACAGCCGAAACCCTCAGCGGAATCGACGACGGAACGGCACAGCTCCTCCCGGACTCCTACGGGAGTCGGGCTCCGCCTCCGACATCGACTACAACACAGCTCCGCCCGGACTCCTACGGGAGTCGGGCTCCGCCTCCGACATCGACTACAACACAGCTCCGCCCGAACTCCTACGGGAGCCGGGCTCCGCCTCCGACATCAACTACAACACAGCTCCGCCCGGACTCCTACGGGAGCCGGGCTCCGCCTCCGACATCGACTACAACACAGCTCCTCCCGGACTCCTACGGGAGCCGGGCTCCACCTCCGACATCGACTACAACACAGCTCCGCCCGGACTCCTACGGGAGCCGGGCTCCGCCTCCGACATCAACTACAACACAGCTCCGCCTGGACTCCTGCGGGAGCCGGGCTCCGCCTCCGACATCAACTACAGCACAGCTCCGCCCGGACTCCTACGGGAGCCGGACTTCACCTTTAACTTCGATTGCAGAGGGCTCCGACCGGACTCCTACGGGAGCCAGGCTCCGCTGTCAGCATCAACTGCTGGTAAGCTCCGTCCGGACTCCTACGGGAGCCGGACTTCACCTTTAACTTCGATTGCAGAGGGCTCCGATCGGACTCCTACGGGAGCCAGGCTCCGCTCTCAGCATCAACTGCTGGTAAGCTCCGTCCGGACTCCCACGGGAGCCGAACTTCACCTTTAACTTTGTTTACAGAGGACTCCGCCCGGACTCCTACGGGAGTCGGGTTCCGCCCGCAACTTCAGCTCCGAGAGGGTTTCGCCCGGACTCTCACGAAAGTCAGACTCCACCGACGACCCCAACCGCCAGGAGGACCTCTCCCAGACCTCTACAGAGGCCAGGCTCCGACCGCCGCCAAGCTTCAATCAACAGATCCGCGCCCCCTGGCAGGCCACCATAACGGCCATGATCCTGCTCCACTTCCTGTGGCGGATTCCGCGCAGCTCCATCATTCCCTGATAGGCCGCAGTAACCATCGCAGCTCTGCTCCACTCCCTGTGGCGGATTCCGCACAACTCCACTACCCCCTGGCAGGCCACCATAACGGCCACGAACCTGCTCCACCTCCTGCGACGGATACCGGGCGATTCTCCCATCCGCTGGCAAGTCACGACAACGGACGCTGCTCCACTCCTTGCAACAGATTCCACGTGGCGAGCTGCGGTGATGGCCATGATTCCGCTCCACTACCTCTCACAATAAATTCTTCCTGACTACGGGCGGCCCACGATCAAACGGTTACAGACGTCGCCATCGATCTATTACCTCCTCCACCTATAAAAAGGGAGGATCCAGATACGTTATTCTCTAAGCTCATTTCTTATCTCAAAACTCTGCTAAATTCTCCGTTCGAGCACTCCATTCTTGTTGAGGCAGAGAACTGACTTGAGCATCGGAGGATCTTGCCGGAGCAATCCCACCTCTGGTTTAGACTTCCTTTGCAGGTCCCGACGGCGACCGCGGCTTCCTCGACTCCAGCTTCTCCGGCGTAAGCAGATTTTTGCACCAACAGGATTGGCGCTAGAGGAAGGGTCTGTGTCTTCGCAGCACCCTTGTTCTTAAAGGAGTGTTCAACGGAGCCGTCTCCGACCGTCTCTCCGTCACCCACTCCTAATCTCCCTTCGCGAGATCGACACTCGATGCCTCCGCGCAAGGCATCCACCCGGCGGTCTACGGCCTCCGCGGCCAGATCTCAGGCTCCGGCCTCCCCTCCAGTTTCTCAGCCTCCTCCTCCTCCCCCTCCGGCGGTGGCGGTCGGCGCGGAGCAGTTTGACTTGCTGGCGCAGCAGGTCAAAGGCCTCGTCGAAGCCATACAAGCAATGCAGCAGCAGCAACCACAGGCGTCGGCGCATCCGGAGGGGGCATCTCCGGAATGCCAGAACCCGACGGCGGGGCGGGCCACCTGGGCCAGCCGCCCCATCCTTCCCGGGAAGGCAAATCTGAGGGTAGAGAGCCCTCAATCAGATCACGACTCCACCCCTGGAAGACCCCTGCCCCCGTTCTGCCAAAGGACCCTCGAGACTCGAAGTCGAGAGGATTTCCTGGATCGGAGGCTCCAGGAGATGAACCGACGGATTGAAGAACTCCGCCACGCACCCCCCGCTTATGGTGAGGATATTTGCACTGACCCTCCCTTCTCCCAAATGATTATGCAGGAACCGATCCCGCCGAACTTCAAGCTTCCCCAGTTCGAAAGCTACGACGGGACGTCGGACCCGGTTGATCATCTGGAAGCCTTCCGAACGATGATGCTGCTTCACGGTGCTCCTGACGCCATCTTATGCCGGGCTTTCCCGTCTACTTTGAAGGGAGCAGCGAGGAACTGGTACTCGACTCTGAAGCCGGGTACCATCTTTTTCTTCGATCAAATGAACCACCAATTTGTGGCCCATTTTGTCAGCAGCCGGCATCCCCGAAAGGGTTCGGAGTCCCTCGTCAACATCAAGCAGAGGGAAGGAGAGTCCATACGGGCCTACGTCAACCGCTTTAACATCACAGCATTGGAGGTCCGAAACTTGGACCAATCAGTTGCCATGGCCGCCCTGAAAGGTGGCCTGCAGAAGAACAATCTTTTGTACTCCCTGAAGAAGAAGTACCCCAGGGATTTTGCCGATTTGCTGGCTCGGGCTAAAGGATACGCCCGAGCGGAAGAAGCCTTCAAAATGAAAGATGAAGAGACAGCGAGGGAGCGTCAAGCGGGAGATTCGAGTAAGCCCGCAGTTGAGAAAAGGCCCAAGGAAGCCCGGCCGCGTTCCTGATCCCCTCCTGGACATAAGCGCGCCCATACTCCACCCCGGGCATGCAGGCAGAGAAGCCCGGACCGCAGGGTTCGACGGGGCTCCCCACCAGGGAGATTTCGCAGCTACGCCCCCCTCAACACCTCGAAGGCCCAAGTATTAATGGAGGTCAGGGAGCAGCTCCCTAGGCCGGAGAGGATGCGCACACATCCCGGGAAGTGCAACCCCAACAAGTTCTGCCTCTACCACCGCGACCACGGCCACGACACTGAAGAATGCATCCAGCTCCAGGACAAGATCGAGGAGCTCATTCGGCGAGGTTGACTCGACAGATTCATCCGCCGCAGGCCTGAGGGTAGAGGAGACCGGCCAAGAGCCCTCCCACCGCCTGAACCGCAGAAAAGGGAGGAGCAGCCCGGGGATCGGCCTCCCATCGGGACCATCGACTCCATCACCGGAGGGCCTCAAGGAGGAGCGAAAAAACTGTAAATGTATCACTTACTATTTCGCCTTGAATCTACTTTTCTTTCTACCTAACGTGCCCCTCCCACCTAGCGTGGATGTGTTATGACTGGATATGATCCCTCCAAAAACACAGCCATGTCAGGAACAGGAGGAGAACCTCATCCTGACATGAGCAAAGTCAAAGGCCCGGTTCTTTTAGACCGGATGGGGGGAAAGGCCTTACAACGCCCTAATGTGCCCCCACAGCCTTGTTAGGGACAGGAGGAAAACCTCGCCCTAACTTGAGCAAAGTCAAAGGCCCGATTCTTTTAGATCGGATGGGGGGAGAGGCCTTGCAACGCCCTAATGTGCCCCCACAGCCCTGTTAGGGACAGGAGGAGAACCTCGCCCTAACTTGAGCAAAGTCAAAGGCCCGGTTCTTTTAGACCGGATGGGGGGAGAGGCCTTACAACGCCCTAATGTGCCCCCACAGCCATGTCAGGAATAGGAGGAGAACCTCGTCCTGACATGAGCAAAGTCGAAGGCCCGGTTCTTTTAGAACGGATGGGGGAGAGGCCTCACAACGCCCTAACGCGCCCCCACAAGCCAGGCTGGTAACGCGAGGAGAACCTCACGTCGGTCCGAGTAAAATGGAAGGCACGGACTCCTATGGGAGCCAGGTTCCAACGCCAGGGAAGACCTCGCCCGGACTCCTACGGGAGCCGGGTTCCAACGCCAAGGCAGACTTCACCCGGACTCCTACGGGTGCCGGGTTCCAACGCCAGGGAAGACCTCGCCCGGACTCCTACGGGAGCCGGGTTCCAACGCCAAGGCAGACTTCACCCGGACTCCTACGGGAGTCGGGCTCCAACGTCAAGGAAGACTTCACCCGGACTCCTACGGGAGCCGGGTTCCGCCTACAAGGAAGACTTCGCCCGGACTCCTACGGGAGCCGGGCCCCATCCGTGACTTCTGCGGCAAGGGTTGATGGCGATGAAACTCGACCGCCTAACAAGATCGGATGAAAGCAAAAAGCCCCCCCCCGACGACGTCTACATCAGACAAGTCAAACGTCAAGAAAGGTTCTGCAGACAACAATATTAGCGCAGTGCGCGGACGAGGTAACGCAAAATGCTCTTTTCATTTCATTTCCGATATATACACACTACAAGGCCAGGACGGCCAAGGAAAGAAGGACAAAACGACAAAAAAGAAATAACTGCATGATAAGACAGAAAGACAAAAGAGCTCTAAGGAGGTCCTGCTCCCTCCAACCTAGGGTTATCTGCTCCATCCCTCAACCAGGACTGCCTCAGGTTCTCTATTGCTTCTTCTAGTTCTTCCCTCTTCCACAGCGCATCCTGGAGCGCCTGACGAAGTTGCTGGCTCTCAGCCTACGCTTCTCGATGCCACTTCCACAAAACTTCGGACTCCGCCTCCGCGTCTGCGACGGCCTTCCGCTCAAGTGCCAGTTGGATCTTCACTTGTTGCAGCTCGACCGTCTTCTCCCCGAGGGAGACAGAAATCCCTTCAACAGTGCCTCTCAGGGCCTGGAGCTCTTCGAAATCTTGGGCGGAAGTAAGCTGCGCCCTATTAGCCAGCTGTCTCTGGAGACAAACGACTTCGTCAGCCGCCGTCTGAAATCTCCCTTTATACTCTTCCACTTGCCGGCGCCAGCTGGCCCGCTGCACGTCGTGGCTCATCTCGGCATCCTGAAGCTGCTTCTGAAGGTCGGAGACCTTCTGCGACCACTTCTGTCCATCATCAACCCGGGCCAAGAGCCGGGATGAGTTTCCTTCCAGCTGGCCGATCTTCCTCTTCGCAGCTGACAGCTCCACCTTAAGGGCGCTGATCCTGGCCTCTTGAGCCCAAATTCGGTCGCTGGTGCTCTTCTTGCATTCCTCGAGCTCCTTTGTGAAGTTCACTTTCCTTCGGCTGTAATCCATGATCGCCTTCACATGGAGACTCCGAAAGTGGGCGGCCTCGGCGGTGGCTTCAGAATGGCCTTCTCTCGATTTGTGGAGCTCGCCTTCCGACTTCTTTAACTTCTTCGTCAGGTGAAGGACCTCCTTTTTCAACCGCTGGATTGTCGATTTCAGCGGGACCCCCAGGGGCAAGGGGAGTGCTTCAGCAGGGCACTGCCATCGGAAGATGCAAGCATCAAAGATCGACTCATTACAAGAAGAAAAGCAGAAAGAAGGAGGGGGGGGAAGGAGAAGCCATCCACAACAAGAAATTCGACTTTATTGATTGAATAATTTTGAAGACAAACAGAAAGGAAATATGGCGACAAAATAAGGGCACAAGATCAGAGGTCTCAGACCTCAGGGGCAGGAGGTGGAGAACTCGACGCGGGGGGTGCGACTGCGGTGGCGGCGGACGAAGGGCCGGCCTCGTCTTCAGACTCCTCAAAAGCAAATATGTGCTCAATTGAAATAAAGTATGTGAGAGTGCAGTGGAAGCAATGTATATAAATAAGAAATATGCTGAAGTAAATAAAGCAAAATAGGAGCAAGAAAGCACACATAAAGATAATATTTTATAGTGGTTCGGTGTTAAACTCATCATCTACAACCACTCTCTAAGCAATCTCTTAAAAATTTTAACTATAATCACCGAGATTACGGTCCAATTATTTAGTTGGGATTATAATTAAATCCAGTTGACTTTTCTTAGGCACACCAACTAAAATCTTTTTCTAAACCACTCCTAAGCTTATACAAAATCTAATTCAAGTCTTTGATAAGCCTATCCCCAAGTTTCAATCCCAATTGAAACTTGTGATAGTAGAAAATTAAATACGAGATATATCCAAATGAAGAGCTCCTTTAAAAGTAAATAAAAAAATTGATGCAGCTCAAACAAAAGAGATGAGAAGCTTTACAATAAATGTGCCCTTCTTTCTTTTGAAAATCACTTCAGGACTCAAGAAGTAGGTAGTTAGAATCAAGCTTTTTTTCTTTAAATCTCATCAAATGCTCAAACTAATTTTTGGCCTTTCTTTTTCTTTCTCTTAGTGTTCAATATACTTCTCTCTTGTTCTCTTACTTTATAAATGCTTTTGGCATCCATATATCCTTATTACAATGTCTAAAAATAGTTTTCTAGTCATTGGGAGATGAAAACTAACTGTTGGAGTGCTTCTATGTAAAATTATAACTTTTGAAAAATTAGTCCTTAGAGCTATTAGTTGTGGTCGAGTCAACTCAAACAGATCAGGATTCAACTCGAGCTATCTTTAAGTCGACTCAAAGTCTTTAGGAGTTGACTTGAGGATCGATCTCAAAAAATATACTCTGCATTTCCTAAAAGAGGATATTTGAGCTTTCTTGGAGTCAACTTGAGGCTTGTTCCATCTGATACTGGCATGCCAACGTCAACTCTTTAAGGCTTAAAGTTGGCTCTAAATCTTCTTCACTTGAATTTTTATGGTGTGGCCTCCTTGATCCTTGCTTCTTTGGATTTTCAAGATGGAAACTATGGGATTCTTTAAAATAGAGCTTTAGCTTCTTGAAACCTCTTTTAAAAAACTTAGACAATGCATTAGTATCAAGTATATATTCAAATATTTTGTTCTCATCAAAATCAAATTTAAGACCAACACTTACCAAAAATAGAGATGCATTACAACCATTTCATAATATCTCTAAATCACCATCTTTCACTCTCTCACTTAAAATGGAGGAAAGTCCCTATTAAGAAATTTATAGATTGTAGTCATGACATGCATTATATTTAATTCATAAGATTATCATGGTAGTTTTTCTTTTGGCATCCTAATATAGCATGACTAGATAGGCCACTTGGGAAATAGCACATCTAGTGGCCATAATCTATTACCTCCTATCAAGTCATATGAATATCTTCTTTTATTTTGATTTTATTAGAATCATGATTGGGGCACTATTTAGTTTGCTTTGATAGGAATGTTATGGAGGAGTTCTAGATGCTTCGCATGCAAAATTTTCATCATATGAATGTAAGCAACGAAAAATAAATATTAAAATAATTTTAATATTAAAATCATGCCTTGATCTAATCAAGAGATTATCTAAGGATCGATTAACATGCATAAATAAATTTCATAAATAGATCTGAAATTAAAAGGAAAAATAATTATACCGAAACTGCTATTCCTTTCCTTCCTTGGATCAGATCATGCGGATGCCTGAGGTTTCTGATGTAGCCGTACAAGTGTCTGGCCTTTGCTAGTATCTATATGAAGATGAGCTGATCAGAGCACTGAGGCCACCAGAATACTAGCACCTTACAAGCCTCGCTCCTTAGCTTGGATCTAGATCTCCTTCTTTTAGATCTTGAAGAATGAAATCCTACAGTACGAATCCTTCGTGCTGATCTAATGGGATTTGTTTAGGACCACCAAGAAATGAATAAAAAGTATTTTTATTCTTATCCTCTCTCTCTAATCTCTCTATCTTAGATCATATCTAGAGGATGTGGGATGGAGATAAAGGGAAGAAGGGAAGAGGGCGATGAGATGTCCCGACAAGAAGAGTTCACGCATTAGAATAAATCAATGCATACCTTCATGCCCTTTTCATTTTTGTCGCACAACAAAATAACTTCCCAATGCCTTACCATATGGGATAGGATGCTCTACCTAATTTGAATCAAATTTAAATAGAAAGTAGTGTCCAAAAAGAAAAGTGAAACCCAGAGATTCCTTTCAGGCACGCAAGGGGTGCGCCCTCTCTTTCTCTTCTTATTTTATCAGACAAAATAAGTGTCCCATGTCCAAGTCTGATAAGAACTTAATCCTAGATAATTCAAATCAAATTTGAATTCAAATAGGATTGGTTCTTATCCAAAAAGAAAGGGGAGGCTCCAACTTGCACCTTATACATCTTCATGTGCACAAAAGGAAGGAAGTGGCATTTTCAATGCCCCGCACCTATTTTGGTGGGCCAAATAGAGAGAGAAGTCTAGATAAACATGAGTTTAGGCACCTAATCTGATTAGGTTTCAGTTTGGATTCGATTTGAATCCAATTCAAGTCCGATTCGAATCAGATTCAAAAATGTTATCAATCCTGATCTAATTAGGATTGCAATTCAAGTCCAATTTGGATAATTAAACCTAATTAATCTTAAATTAAGTCAAGTCTAATTTAATTAAATTTGATTTAAATTAATTAAAACTTGAACTATAATTTAATCAGGTCCAATTATATTGCAACACTAGCAATTAAGTCCCTTATGCTAATAATTAGTAGTTTCTGAATTTGTAACTATTACAGATTGATCCAAATCATCAATCTAATTAATAATTTGATCATGATCCAAGCTATTAATCAGGATGAGCTCATTTTGTATCTAATCCTTCAGATTTTATTCTATCTAGTAGTGAGATATACCGTGATCTCCATCACAATATTATCGAAACTCTTTTCGATGGCCTAGAACAATTTCAACTCACTATAATAAGGATCATTGATCCAAAAATGATCATAGTGAGTTCTCACAATCCACCAGTGACGTCTAGTCATGAGATGTGCTAACCTAAACCTGATTAGTCAGACATGAGATGTGCTAACCTGAACCAAGCCAATTATTTATATGAGATATATGTGACTATGTAGAAGAGACCTAAATTTAAACCTCCCTGCAATATTAAGTCTAGTGGTCTTCCACCATTGTAGATGTATAGGCCCTTTCGAGTATTAACTATTCTCAACTGGTTACAATAGTTCGATTGCATCAAGAAAGATGCAACCACTTTATAGCATGAGATGCTCCAAGTAAAGAAGGGATTGGGCCCAATAACTGTTAGATGAGGGATCCAATGATGGTTTTATACCTGTTGGTAAGCAGTGAGTCTGACTTAACTAAGGAGTGGACTAATATTCCTGACATGGTGAGGCTCCATGAATTAGAGACCAAAGATGGCTATAACATATTTAGAGAAATATTGGACAAGAGTTATCCACTCATCAATATAGCGTAGCCCAATATTTCAAGCATGATGAGGTGCACGCATATCGATGGAACCACAGTATCCACTAGGAATCCTAGTCATGTAAGGGTTTTCGCATCTCCACGGGAGAATGTGTGAGATCCGTGAGAATAGTAGAAGTCTAATTTATTTCTTAAAGTTTTTAGAATAATTTTTAAAATTTAGTATAAACATCTAATTAGAATCTTTTTCTCTTTTCAGTTCATAACTCAACTTCAAACCCCATTGTTGGGTATAAAATACCCCTAGCCAAAGTTTGCAAAAGGCCGACCCTTCCAGGGCTTTTCCGGCTTCCAACCTTATGTGACATCTTTCTGAACTCCCTCGACCATCCAGACTTCTCTGACAATGAGCTTCTCCATTCACCTACCGGGCCACTCCAAATGCTCTCTGGGCTTCACTATCAGCCGATCTTCTACAGCGATCAACTATTCTCTGAATCCCTTCCAGACTTCTTCTGACCACGGACGACCCTACTCCGAACTTCTTTCGGACATTGTCAATATCCGAGCTTCTCCGACAATGAGATTTCTACAGTAACCAGACCCCATCCAAGTTTCTACAATGGTTGACCGCCTTCTGGATTCCACCCGAGCTCCTGCGAGAGCCGAACTTCTACAGCAAGTAGTCTACTCCGAACTCCTACTGCAAGCGGTCTACTTCGGATATCTACTGTAAGCGAATTCCATTCGAACCTCTACTGTAGACAAATTTCTTTCAAACTTCTATTACAGGTAGATTTTAGCCGAGCTTCTTCGTAGCCAGATCCCAAACGAGCTTCTACAACGGGACAGGCTCCACCAGCCAGGTCACTACTCCGAGCTTCTACGACAACCGAGCTTCTACAATAAGCGGCCTCCTTTCAGCCTTCTACAAGAATCAGACTTCGTCTAAACTCCCATAGCGGATGGATTCTAGACGAACTTCTACAACAGACGGGTTTCAGCAACTAGATTTCTACAACGGCCGATCGCCTTTGGTGTCCGCCGTACCTCCCCAACCGTCAACCTTCAATAGTGTCAGTCGAACTTCAACAACGCCATCCAGGCTTCCACAGGATCCTACAGACTCCTCCAACGGATGAATCTCTCCAATGCCACCCGAAGTCCACTACCGGACAACCCTCTGCCAGATTCCTCATGAAATCAGACTTTTCCAACAGAAAGTCCCCATCCGAGCTTCTACAGCAGATGACTCCCACCTGCAGCATCAGCGCTCTAGGTACCCAACAATAGTAGACCCATGCCAGAGGCCTCACCGAAGCAGTGCAGGCCATGCAGCAGCAATAGCCGCAGGCATCAGTGCGGCTGGAAAGAGCATCACCAGAGTTCCAAAATCCGACAATAGGGCGGGCCACTTGGGCCAGTCGCCCTGTCTTCCCCGAAAAGGGGAAGCAGAGGGTGGAGAGCCCTCAGTCTGATCACGATTCCACCTCCGGAGGATCCCTACCTCCATTCTGCCAGAAGACCCTCGAGACTCACAGTCGAAAGGACCTCCTGGATCAAAGGCTCCAGGAGATCAATCGACGGATCGAAGAGCTCCACCGTGCTCCCCCTACTTATGGTGAGGACATCTGTACTAATCCTCCTTTCTCTCAAATGATCATGCAGGAACCAATCTCGTCAAACTTCAAGCTCCCCCAATTCGAAAGCTATGACGGGACCTCAAATTCGGTTGACCATCCGAAGGCCTTTCGGACAATGATGCTGCTCCATGGTGTGTCAGATGCCATCCTGTTCCGAGCTTTCCCATCTACCTTGAAGGGAGCAGCAAGAAAATGATACTCGATGCTGAAGTCGGGTACTATCTTTTCCTTTGATCAGATGAGCCATCAATTTGCGGCTCATTTTGTTAGTAGCCGGCATCCTCGGAGAGGTTCGGAGTCCCTTATCAACATTAAGCAGAAGGAGGGAGAATCCATGCGAACCTATGTCAACCGATTTAACGCCGTCGTATTGGAGGTCCAAAACTTGGACCAATCGGTTGCAATGGCCGCCCTAAAGAGCAGTCTTCAAAAGAATGATCTTTTATTTTTCCTGAAAAAGAAGTATCCCAGGGACTTCATTGATTTGCTGGCTCAAGCCGAAGGATATGCCTGTGCAGAGGAAGCCTTCAAGTTGAAGGACGAGGAGGCCACGAAGGAGCGGCAGGTGGGTGGCTCCAACAAGCCCGCAGCTGAAAAAGGGTCAAGTGAAGCTCGGCCACATTCTCGAATTTCTCCCGGACACAGGTGTGTCCGAACTCCTCTTGGAGCTCGTAAGCAGAGGAGCCCGGACCGTAGAGTTCGGTGGGGCTCTCCCCTAGGAAGATTCCATAGCTATGCTCCTCTCAATGCTCCAAAAGCCCAAGTGCTGATGGAGGTCAGGGAGTAGCTGCCATGGTCGGAAAGGATGTGCTCGCACCTCAAAAAGCGCAACCCAAACAAATTCTGCCTCTATCATCGTGACCACGATCACAATATGGAGGAGTGTATTCAGCTTTGAGATGAAATCGAAGAGCTCATCAGGTAGGGTCGGCTCGACAGATTCATCCGACGTCGGTCTGAAGGTATGAAGGATCGACCGAGGGTCCTACCACAACCGGAGCCACCAAGGAGAGAAGAACAGCCTGGAGATCGGCCTCTAATCAGGATCATCAACACCATCTCTAGAGGGCCCCAGAGGGGAGCAGCCAGTGGATCGGCTGGACTGTCCAAGCGGCAGAGAACTGAAGGATCTATAACCTTTACTAAAGAAGATGCCCGGGAGATTCAATTCCTCCATAATGATGCGGTTGTAGTTTTTTTAAATATTGCTAATTATGATGTACGCTGCATTCTTGTTGATAGTAGAAGCTCGATCGATATTTTATTTTATGATGCATTCTTAAAAATATCCATTCTTGATGGTCGGTTAGGGCTGATTAGCTCTCCGTTGGTAGGGTTTACTGGCGATGCTATGCCAGTGGAGGGAGTAATAATTTTGACTGTAGTTGCAGGTCGATATCTGAAATAATCTAGAGTGCAAGTGGATTTTTTGGTAGTGAGGGCGCCATCTACCTACAACACAATACTCGGCCGACCTGGCCTCAATGCCCTCCGAGCTATAGTACGACCTACCATTTGAAATTAAAATTTTCTACTAGCCAGGGGGTTGGAGAAGTCAGAGGAGATCAAGTCTTTGCAAGATATTGCTATAACATAGCCCTACAAAGAAATGATCAGCCTGACCCCTATCCGGTTGATGGATAGGACACCCACGACAACCTAACTAAAGAACGGGGTGAGCCAATAGAAGATCTTGTCTCAATTTCTTTGAATGATGGGAATGAAGAGTACATGATGAAGATCGGCTCCAACTTGGGGAAAGAAGTACGGACACAGCTTATCAATTTTCTACAAAAGAATGCGGATGTTTTCGCTTGGGCTCCGACGGACATGCCAGGGATCGATGCTGAAGTTATGGAACACCATCTGGCTGTTGATCCCAAACACCGGCCGATGAAGGAAAAAATTTAAAGTCATGCACCAGAAAGACAAATGGCAATAGTTGAGGAAGTTGATAAACTCCTGAAAGCCAGGTTCATCAGAGAGGTTAACTATCTGAGCTGGGTTTCCAATGTGGTCCTGGTTAAGAAGGTGAACGGTAAGTGGAGGATGTGTATAGACTTCAAAAAGCTGAATAAAGTCTGCCCGAAGGACAGTTACCATCTGTCCAGAATCGACCAATTAGTGGATGCAACCTCGGGCCACGAGCTTCTCAATTTCATGGATGCGTTCTCTGACTACAATCAAATCAAGATGGCACCAGAGGATGAAAAAAAAACTACTTTTATTACTAACTGTGGCCTTTATTGTTACAGGGTCATATCTTTTGGCCTCAAAAATGTAGGGGCGACCTATCAACGGCTGGTAAATAAGATCTTCAAAGAGTAGATCGGCCACAACATGGAGGTCTACGTGGACGATATGCTCATAAAAAGTAAATCCTCGATGAACCACATCGCCGACCTTGAGGAGACCTTTAGCGCCCTCCAAAAATACAAGATGAAGCTGAACCCAGCCAAGTGCGCTTTTGGAGTAATCTTAGAAAAATTCCTGAGCTTTATGGTATCAGGGCACAAGATCGAAGCAAATCCAAAAAAGATTCGCACCATCCAAGAAATGACCGCCCCGAAGTCAATAAAGGAAGTTTAGCACCTTACTGGGAGAGTAGCGGCTCTAAATCACTTCGTCTTAAGATCGATCGAGTGGTGCCTACCTTTCTTTCAGACTCTCAAGCAGTCGAAGAACTTCTGTTGGACCACTGGATGTCAGCAAGCGTTCGAAAAACTGAAGAACTACCTCGGCTCATCTCCACTGTTGGCAAAACTCGAACATGGAGAGGAATTGTTCCTGTACCTGGTGGTCTCCCCTGTGGCTCTCGCAGCAGTTCTAATTAAGGAAGAAGCAAAAATTCAACAGTCGATCTACTACATAAGCCGAGTATTGAGAGATGCCGAAATCAGGTATACTAAGTTAGAGAAACTAACTTACGTCTTGTTGATTGCAGCTCGAAGGCTCCGACCTTACTTACAAGGACACACTATAAAACTGCTCACCGACCAGCCGATCAAGGTGGTTCTGCACCGAGCGGATGCCTTTGGGAGGATAGCAAAATGGGCAGTCGAGCTCATGGAGTTCGACATCGACTATCGATCTCAGTCGGTGATAAAAGCCCAACTATTAGTAGACTTCATGGTGGAATGCACTATCCCAGAAGAGATCGAACTTGGACGAGATGAAGCCGACAACCCAGGGCTCCAGCCGAACTCCCCTGAAGAAAGAACAGATCTCCCTAATGGTTTTTGGGCACTCTACGTGGATGGTTCCTCCAACATGTCAGGTGCAGGTGTGGGCCTGATCTTGGTCAATCCAGATGGAATTATCGCGGAGTATGCGCTGCGCTTCGAATTTCCTGCGATAAATAATGGAACAGAATATGAAGCTCTGATTGCAGGACTAAAAATCGCCAAAGAGTTAGAAGTAGATCGGCTTCAAGCCTACAGTGACTCTCAATTAGTAGTAGGATAGGTCAGCAGAAATTATGAAGCTCGGGAGGATAGTATGGCCAAGTATCTGGAAAAGGTAAAGGAGATCATCCCTACCTTCTGTTGGGAAATGTGTTCCAAAAAGTCAATCGTCAAGCTGTTGACGGTTGAACAACCAAGTATTGTAATTGATTTGTTAATAAATAAAATATATTTGACATTTTAATCATAAGCTTTCATCTTCTAATGAACTCCGTTGTTATGATGAAGTCTTTAGGACTATTTAGATTCGATAAAGAGAGGATTTATCGATTAGTCCTTAAAACAGTTCACGACCAAATGATAGGCTGTTAATAAGGATGACAGCTTCTATCGAGCATAGATCGCTGTAGGCCATATGGGTTAGTTGTCCTCTTAACCAAAGAGTATGGAGACACTGGTATGGCATACAGGTGAGATGTACTGGTACATCATCATTGAACGTGACAAACTCCAAAGTATTCTGCTGTCAAGAATGTCTCTAATGGGATATAGGTATAAGTGTCCCTTAGATTTGAGATCGCCTCAGTGACTTGCAAGCAACTCACTGTGCTTTGGTACTGGACTAACTGAATTTTTAATTCAGGGATGGAAGGCTTCTGGGCACAGTCAAGTACTTGCGAAGTCAGAGTGTGATCGAGATGGGATTGACCACTCCAAGAGTTGGAGAAGAATGAGTCACTGTATTTTAATTTAGCAAAACCTTGGCCAGGGTAATCCATCAGATGGATTTGATATTTTGAAAAACAATGTGGACAACCTGATCAGAGTTGACAGTTGAACTCTGGGGTGTCCTATGATCATTTTGGTCAAGAGGATGAATTATATAAAAACTATATCCACATGGGTTCTAAGGATGTTGTTCTACACATTCGACCTATCCGGTCGTCGAGTACCATTGCTAGATGGTCACTTTGATTGGTATAAAAATTTATTTCTATGCTATCGGGTTAGGTTCGGACCTATGAGGTCACACACATTAGAGTTCATGATCCGATCGAATGGTTGATCAATGATTAAGAATCGTTCTAGGGTTAAATGATCAATACGATTGACATTTAACCCAGTGCAAGTGTTACAGGAGGATCGATTAGCAATTTGATTGCTAATTAGCTTAATTTGATTAAGCCAATGGGCTGAGATTAAGTCTAATTAAATATAATTTAATTAGATTTGATTTAGACTTGATTGGATCAAGTTCAATTGGTTTATTGGATAAGCCAAGTGAAAGAAAAAACTAGTCCTAGTTCAACTAGGACTTGGATCAATCTAATTTCTAATTTGATTAGAAAATTAAATCATATTTAAATATAATTTAATCTGATTAAATTAGATTTTTAATTGGGTTAAGACCTATTTTAATTGGATTGATCTAATTTTGGTTTGATTTGGTTTGAGAAATCAAATTAAAACAAGTCATAAGAAAGAATCCTAGTAAGACTAGGATTCCACCTTGCACCACATAAGCCTTCCCCACGCTCTCTCTCTCATTCAATGCCAATCTCCTCTTATTTTGTGTGACAAAAGCCCTCTCCCAGGTCTCTCCCATGTTCACAAAAGGTCTCCTTTCTTCTTTCTTACATGAAAGGTGGTTTGGATCAAATCAAAAAGGAATAAGTTTGGATTTCGAATTCTATGAGATAGAGTTTTAGAAATCCAAAACTCTTTCAATTTTGCACTGAATCTATCCAAATTTTTTTTAAAATTTTTGTGACTTTTAGGACACACATTATGCACCCTTTTCTATTAATCCATGGATGAAAATAAGGAGGAGGTGCTATAGAGTTGGGCACCCCTTAACTTGCCATGTTTGGATAAGCCTTGACTAGGTATTTGACTTAGACAAGGACTCTATCATATCTCTCTATATAAAATGAGTTTCTTTATAAAATTTTTGAAAAAGATATAGATTTGAGAGATATTTGGTCCATCCAAAAATCAAAGAGAAAGACTTTTGGGTCGTGGAGATATAAAAGACACAAGTTAGTGTGTCTAGAGAGAGAAACGAGAAGAAGAAGAGGATCTTCTTCTAGGGTTGTTTGTTTTCATATCTTTCCTCCCTCCATCTTGAGTTTTCTGAGAGCATCTAAGATCTAAAACTCCTCCTCCTATTTTTATCTTTGGAAGAGTCCAAATCAAGAAGAAGGAGGCACCTGATCAACCATCAAAGAAGGATCAGTGCAGTACTAGCATACTGTGCTGATTTCCTGAAGCAGGACTTCTGATCGAGATTCGTGGGCTCGTGTAGACGACTCCTAGAGGCCGGATGCATGTGTGGCTTATAACATCATCCACAAGCCTGGATCAGTGAGGTTAGAATGTCTAACTTGCAAGGTAATAGATCTGATCTATTGTTTAATACATACATTAGATGTAGTATAGAAACATGTTGATATGATCAACATGTAGTTCATGCTATATTTATATATTTTAATTTTTGATTTAATGCTATATAATAATCATGTAATAGGATCTTAGATCTAAAAATTCTCTAATTTTAGAAAATAATTTTGATTTATTTTAGTCTTCCGCTGTATGATCTTGAAAAAGTTTCAAGATCTAACCCTGAAACCCTAGATCTGGTTCCTACAATTGGTATCAGAGCCCAGGTTCTTTATTACATAATTATTTATACATGCTTAGATTATTTTTTAGATTAGATCTAATTTATAATTTGATTATTAAATCTAAAATTAAAATTTTAGATCAATCATGAACTGCAAGGTTGTCCTGCTGTAAGATTTACCCCTTACAGTGCAAAGGTTGTCCTAGTTTGTGTAGATCTATCTTTAATCATAAATTTATTAGATATGATCTAGATTAAATTTATGATTTATTAGATTTAAAAAATATTTAAATCTGAAATAAAATCTCTTTGTTAATAATTTTTGTGCAAAGAAATTGTTTAAAGTTGAAACGGTTTCAATTACATGAACCTGTTTAGATTAGATCTAAAGTAGTTTCATGTTTATTTCACTTGTATCTTGATTATGAATCAAACATGCAATATGGTTGATAGAATCATATTATAAAATTATTTTATAAATATAAAAATTATTTTTAGAAAAGCCAAACCCAACCCTCAGCCCAAAACTTAATTAAGAATTAAGAAGTTGTTTGATTAGGTTCTAGGATTGTGAATTGAAGAACCTAAGACACAAACCATAACACATTGGGTTAATGGGTTAGTGGGAATTAGGTCCATTAATTGGGTTAGACCTATGGTTAGATTGAAGATGGACTTAATTAAAGAATTGACTAAATCTAATCAATTGTTGTCTTAGATTAGGTCAAGGATTCTCCAGATCAATTACAATAGTTGTAGTTGGTCAAGTCCATGTCTTTAACGAGAATCAAATGGACTTGATTCTTGGCTAAGTGGTCTAGCATGAACTGTTAGGTTGATCTAATCGAAACTAATTAAACCAGTTGGTGTCTAAGGTAAACTAGACCGGTGGTTTTTAATTGGGAGCCCGCTTACCTGGCCATTTCTGATGGTGTCTAAGGCAAGCTTTGGCAGACCCTCTCATTGATCGAACTTACTTGGCCTCTTGGTGAAATTATGTTTTGATCGGATCACTTGACTATTTGAGCTGACCCATGTCAGCTAGGTAAATCAGTGTGACTGATTTAGGTGCTCCTAGACCAGCCCTTTTAATGGTCTCCCTTAAGCTGACTTGGTGAAGCCAGTGGGAGGATCATGATAAGCTGGTTCATCTGACCCATCCTCTATATTATTTAAATCTTCTAAAATTATTAGATTCTTAAAATGATAAAGTTATGGAGATAACTGAGTCATAGCCTTCCATTAAGGTGTTTGATAATGAGTCCATTAACTCAATAATCATCGCAGACCCAAAGGCCTGGTGCTTGTTGACTAATGGAATTATCACTCATCATATGATGACTTGGAAGTGTCTCTCTAATGGTGGTTAGGTGAGCCAACCAAAGTTTGGCTTAATCATTCGTTGGTTAGATACACCAAGTATGATCATGTTAATGGTTGGACCTAACCGGATCCTTACAGTGGAGGCCAAAGCCTACTGATTAGGTTTCTGGGGCAAAATTAAAATTACTAAAAATTATTTAGAGAAACAATTGATTATGAACCTACCCTTAGATGTACATGGATTGGCCAACCAAAGTTGGGCTTGTGTGCAGTCTAAGTGGATTCTAGTACCCATTAAGAAATTAGGGTAATTCCTCGAATTGGAAGTAGAGGCTACCAATTCGAATAAAATAGTGAGAGAAACCTTTTGATTAAATTCCAAATCTTTAGATTTAATGAATCAATTACTAATTAGGTTATGGTTCTCCTTTGTGCAAATATGGCCACTTCCCTATCGCTTCGATCATTGTTGGACAATGATAAGTTGGTGGGACCCAACTTTGGTAGCTGGTACCGAAAGTTGAAGATAGTCCTGGAGCATGAACGGATCCTATATGTGATAATGGATCCTGCACCTGAGGAGCCAGCTGTCAATGCACGTGGAACAGTCAAAGATACTTACCAGAAGTAGCTCAGTGATCGGACCATGGTGCACTGTATCATGCTGGCCGCCATGAGCGACGAGTTCAATCGCAGATTCGAGATGGCTCAGTCAAAAGACATGCTTCAAGTGTTGGAGGATGCCTTTGACACACCCGATGACGTAGAGAGGCACAAGACTAGTTGTGCCATCTTCAACACCAAAATACGAGATGGTGCCTCTATCACTGATCATGTATTGTACATGATCGAGCCGATGGAACGATTGAGCAAGCTCGGCTTTCCCTTGCATGAGCAGCTTGGAAAAGATGCAATACTGAACTCACTGCCCAAGTCTTATCTCCCATTCCTCACTCATTATAGAATGACAAAGCCTGAAGCAAACTACCACGGGTTACTGGGGTTGCTTCAGAACTTTGAGAAGGATCACCAACTCCTCAAGGAGTCAATGAACTTAGTAGGAGGTTCATCTTCTGGTTCTCGACCCTTTGAGAAAGGGAAGAAGAACAAGAAGAAGAAAGTGAAGAAGGTGCAAGTTCAAGCTGGGACATCAGTGCAGAGCCAGACCAAAAAGATCAAGCCTGATAAGAGTCTATTTACTAGCAAGCACCCTAGATTAGATAGTGTGTCAGATATCTACTTATGGCATTGGAGGCTAGGTCATATAAATAAGAATAGAATAAATAGGTTGACTCAAGAGGAAATCCTCGAAGTCAGTGATTGTGAATCACTTCCAACCTGTGAGTCCTGTCTTCTTGGTAAAATGACCAAGTCACCTTTTACTGAAAAAGGTGAGAGAGCTACTGAGCTCTTGGGCCTAGTACATACTAATGTATGCGGGCCCATGAGCACCAGTGCTAGTGGTGGATATTTTTACTTCATAACTTTCACGGATGACCTATCCCGATATGGATATGTCTATCTGATGAAACATAAGTCGGATTCATTTGAAATGTTCAAACGATTCTGAAGTGAAGTAGAAAAATAAACTGGAAAGAGTATTAAAACTCTTTGATCTGATTGAGGAGGAGAATATCTTTCTAGTGAATTTCTCACATATCTAGGAGAGAATGGGATTCTTTCTCAATAGACTCCTCCAGGAACACCACAGCATAATGGTGTGTCTGAAAGGAGGAATCGAACTCTGTTAGACATGATCCGATCCATGATGGGTTTTGCTAGCTTGTCGATATGCTTCTGGGGATATGCACTCGAATCGGCCTGTTATCTGTTAAATAGGGTTCCAAATAAGTCTGTAATTAAGAATCCATATGAGATATGGACAGGACGTAAGCCAGCACTTTCACACCTTAGGGTCTGGAGGTGCCCGGCCTATGTCAAATGATTAGTCACAGACAAACTTGGACCTAGGTCTGACAAATGCTCATTCATAGGGTACCCGAATGAGACAAAAAGATATTTTTTCTACCATGCTGATGAACAAAAGGTGTTCGTCAGCCTTAAGGCAATCTTTTTAGAAAAGGAGTTCCTTGGTGAAGGAACCGTTGCCTCTAAGGTTGAACATGATGAAGTTCAACAGGTAGAAGGACCACACCAATAGCTGAACCTGAGTCGGATATGATTAGATCAGATCCAGAGCCCAATGTACCTGCACCATTAAGGCGATCCGATAGAGTACCACATCAGCCGGATAGATACTACGATTTCTTAGTTCGGGATGGTGATCCCATCGAACTTGATGAGAATAATGAGGATCCGATTACCTATATGGATGCAATGCAGAGACCTGATTTCGAGAAATGGCTTGAAGCCTGAAATTCAAAATGGAGTCCATGAAGGTCAACGATGTATGGACATTGGTTGACCCACCTGAAGGGGTTAAACCCATTGGGTGTAAATGGGTCTTCAAAAGGAAGAGGGATGCAGACGGAAAGGTGGAGACCTATAAAGCCCGTCTGGTCGCCAAGGGGTATCGTCAACGTTATGGTATTGACTATGACGAGATATTTTCTCCTATGGTAATGCTCAAATTCATTCGGATAATGCTTGTAATAGCTGTCCATCTGGATTATGAGATCTGATAGATGGATGTAAAGACAGCTTTCCTGAATGGAGAGCTGATCGAAGAGGTGTATATGATACAACCTGAGGGGTTTACATCCACAGATGAGTCCAAGGTGTGTAAGCTTCAGAGATCTATTTATGGATTGAAGCAAGCTTCTCGAAGTTGGAACATGCATTTTGATAAGGTGATCAAAACGTATGGCTTCATTAAGAATGGAGAAAAGCCCTGCATCTATAAATGGGCAAATGGTCCAGTTGTGGTATTCCTTGTCTTGTACGTGGATGACATTCTCTTAATCGAAATGACATCCCCGCACTACAGGGAATAAAAGTTTGGTTATCATCACAGTTCTCCATGAAGGACTTGGGTGAAGCATCCTACATCCTAGGGATGAAGATGTATAGGGATAGATCTAAAAGGATACTTGGGTTATCCCAGTCCATGTACATAGACACTGTGCTGAAGAGGTTCAGCATGGAGAATTCCAAGAAGGGCTATCTACCGATAGGTTAAGGAATTTCTCTCTCTAAGAAGGATTGTCTGACAACTCCTGAAGAGAGAGAGCGTATGAGTAGAGTCTCATATGCTTCAGCCGTGGGATCTATCATATATGTCATGACATGTACCAGACCAGATGTGGCATACTCACTAGGAGTAGTGAGTAGATACCAATATGATTTGGAGAAAATACTGGAAAGTGGTTAAAGCCATCCTTAAGTATTTGAGAAATACTAAGGACCAATGGTTGGTCTATGACGAGTCAGATCTGAAACTTGTGGGGTTCACAGACTCTAGCTTCCAATCTGACCTTGATGACAGCAGGAGCGTGTCGGATTATATCTTTACTCTGAATGGTGGAGCCATCTGCTGGAAGAGTTCCAAGCAACATACTGTGGCGGACTCTGTTTGTGAAGTGGAGTACATCGCAGCATCGGATGCCACAAAAGAAGCTGTGTGGCTGAGGAAATTTGTCAACGAGCTCGGAGTAGCACCCACCCTCGATGGTCCGGTCCTGCTCTACCACGACAGCACTAGTGCCATAGCTCAGGCGAAGGAACCCAAAGCACATCAGCGGACGAAGCACATCTTGCATCGCTTCCACCTGGTACGAGAGATCGTGGATCGAGGTGACGTCGACCTTCTGAAGATCGACGAAAAGGAGAACCTGGCCGACCCCTTCACTAAAGTCCTGGCGATAAAGGAGTTCGACAACCACAAGTCGAAGATGGGTATTAGATACTATGCAGAGTGGCTTTAGGACAAGTGGGAGTTGTTGGAAAATGTATCCCAAAAACCAATCGTCAAGCTGTTGACTGTTGAGCAACCAAGTATTGTAATTGATTTGTTAATAAATAAAATATATTTGGTATTTTCATCATAAGCTTTCATCTTTTAATGAACTCCGTTGTTATTATGAAGTCCTTAGGACTATTTAGATTGATAAAGAGAGGATTCATCGATTAGTTCTTAAAACAGTTCACGACCAAATGATAGGCTGTTAATAAGGATGACAGCTTCTATCGAGCATACGTCACTGTAGGCCATATGGGTTGGTTGTCCTCTTAACCAAAGAGTGTAGAGACACTGGTATTGCATACAGGTGAGATATACTGGTACATCATCATTGAACGTGACCAACTCCAGAGTATTCTGCTGTCGAGAATGTCTCTGATGGGATATAGGTATAAGTGTCCCTTAGACTTGAGATCGCCTCAGTGACTTGCAAGCAACTCATGTGCTTTGGTACTGGACTAACTGAATTTTTAATTCAGGGATGGAAGGCTTCTGGGCACAGTCAAGTACTTGCAAATCAGAGTGTGATCGAGATGGGATTGACCACTCCAACAGTTGGAGAAGAATGAGTCGCTGTATTTCAATTTAGCAAAACCTTGGCCAGGGTAATCCATCAGATGGATTTGATATTTTGAAATACAATATGGACAACCTGATCAGAGTTGATAGTTGAACTCTGGGGTGTCTTATGATCATTTTGATCAAGGGGATGAATTATATGAAAACTATATCCATATGGGTTCTAAGGATCTTGTTCTACACATTCGACCTATCCGATCATCGGGTATCATTGCTAGATGGTCACTTCGATTGGTATAAAAAATTTATTTCTATGCTATCGGATTAGGTTCGGACCTATGAGGTCACACACATTAGAGTTCATGATCCGATCGGATGGTTGATCAACGATTAAGAATCGTTCTAGGGTTAAATGATCAATACGATTGACATTTAACCTAGTGCAAGTGTTGCAGGAGGATCGATTAGCAATTCGATTGCTAATTAGCTTAATTTGATTAAGCCAATGGGCTAAGATTAAGTCTAATTAAATATAATTTAATTAAATTTGATTTGGGCTTGATTGGATCAAGTCCAATTGGTTTATTGGATAAGCCAAGTGCAAGGAAAAACTAGTCCTAGTTCAACTAGGACTTGGGTCAATCTAATTTTTAATTTGATTAGAAAATTAAATCAGATTTAAATCTAATTTAATCTGATTAAATTAGATTTTAATTGGGTTAAGACCTATTTTAATTGAGTTGATCTAATTTTGGTTTGATTTGGTTTGAGAAATCAAATTAAAACAAGTCATAAGATAGAATCCTAGTAAGACTAGGATTCCACCTTGCACCACATAAGCCTTCCCCACGCTCTCTCTCTCATTCAACGCCAATCTCCTCTTATTTTGTCTGACAAAAGCCCTCTCCCAAGTCTCTCCCACATTCACAAAAGGTCTCCTCTCTTCTTTCTTACATAGAAGGTGTTTGGATCAAATCAAAAAGGAATAAGTTTGGATTTCGAATTCTATGAGATAGAGTTTTAGAAATCCAAAACTCTTTCAATTTTGCACCGAATCTATCCAAATTTTTTTGAAATTTTCATGGATTTTAGGGTATAAATTATGTACCCTTTTCTATTGATTCATGCATGTAAATAAGGAGAGGTGCTCAAGAGTTGGGTGCCCCCTTAACTTGCCATGTTGATAAGCCTTGACTAGGTATTTGACCTAGACAAGGACTCTATCATATCTCTCTATATGAAATGAGTTTCTTAATGAAACTTTAGGAGAAGATAGATATTTGAGAGACCTTTGGGCCATCCAAAATTAGAGAGAAAGACCTTTGGG
>NC_026007.2:29638263-29700936 GCF_000442705.2 Elaeis guineensis
CTACCATGCTGATGAACAAAAGGTGTTCGTCAGCCTTAAGGCAATCTTTTTAGAAAAGGAGTTCCTTGGTGAAGGAACCGTTGCCTCTAAGGTTGAACATGATGAAGTTCAACAGGTAGAAGGACCATCACCAATAGCTGAACCTGAGTCGGATATGATTAGATCAGATCCAGAGCCCAATGTACCTGCACCATTAAGGCGATCCGATAGAGTACCACATCAGCCGGATAGATACTACGATTTCTTAGTTCGGGATGGTGATCCCATCGAACTTGATGAGAATAATGAGGATCCGATTACCTATATGGATGCAATGCAGAGACCTGATTTCGAGAAATGGCTTGAAGCCTGAAATTCAAAATGGAGTCCATGAAGGTCAACGATGTATGGACATTGGTTGACCCACCTGAAGGGGTTAAACCCATTGGGTGTAAATGGGTCTTCAAAAGGAAGAGGGATGCAGACGGAAAGGTGGAGACCTATAAAGCCCGTCTGGTCGCCAAGGGGTATCGTCAACGTTATGGTATTGACTATGACGAGATATTTTCTCCTATGGTAATGCTCAAATTCATTCGGATAATGCTTGTAATAGCTGTCCATCTGGATTATGAGATCTGATAGATGGATGTAAAGACAGCTTTCCTGAATGGAGAGCTGATCGAAGAGGTGTATATGATACAACCTGAGGGGTTTACATCCACAGATGAGTCCAAGGTGTGTAAGCTTCAGAGATCTATTTATGGATTGAAGCAAGCTTCTCGAAGTTGGAACATGCATTTTGATAAGGTGATCAAAACGTATGGCTTCATTAAGAATGGAGAAAAGCCCTGCATCTATAAATGGGCAAATGGTCCAGTTGTGGTATTCCTTGTCTTGTACGTGGATGACATTCTCTTAATCGAAAATGACATCCCCGCACTACAGGGAATAAAAGTTTGGTTATCATCACAGTTCTCCATGAAGGACTTGGGTGAAGCATCCTACATCCTAGGGATGAAGATGTATAGGGATAGATCTAAAAGGATACTTGGGTTATCCCAGTCCATGTACATAGACACTGTGCTGAAGAGGTTCAGCATGGAGAATTCCAAGAAGGGCTATCTACCGATAGGTTAAGGAATTTCTCTCTCTAAGAAGGATTGTCTGACAACTCCTGAAGAGAGAGAGCGTATGAGTAGAGTCTCATATGCTTCAGCCGTGGGATCTATCATATATGTCATGACATGTACCAGACCAGATGTGGCATACTCACTAGGAGTAGTGAGTAGATACCAATATGATTTTGGAGAAAATTACTGGAAAGTGGTTAAAGCCATCCTTAAGTATTTGAGAAATACTAAGGACCAATGGTTGGTCTATGACGAGTCAGATCTGAAACTTGTGGGGTTCACAGACTCTAGCTTCCAATCTGACCTTGATGACAGCAGGAGCGTGTCGGATTATATCTTTACTCTGAATGGTGGAGCCATCTGCTGGAAGAGTTCCAAGCAACATACTGTGGCGGACTCTGTTTGTGAAGTGGAGTACATCGCAGCATCGGATGCCACAAAAGAAGCTGTGTGGCTGAGGAAATTTGTCAACGAGCTCGGAGTAGCACCCACCCTCGATGGTCCGGTCCTGCTCTACCACGACAGCACTAGTGCCATAGCTCAGGCGAAGGAACCCAAAGCACATCAGCGGACGAAGCACATCTTGCATCGCTTCCACCTGGTACGAGAGATCGTGGATCGAGGTGACGTCGACCTTCTGAAGATCGACGAAAAGGAGAACCTGGCCGACCCCTTCACTAAAGTCCTGGCGATAAAGGAGTTCGACAACCACAAGTCGAAGATGGGTATTAGATACTATGCAGAGTGGCTTTAGGACAAGTGGGAGTTGTTGGAAAATGTATCCCAAAAAACCAATCGTCAAGCTGTTGACTGTTGAGCAACCAAGTATTGTAATTGATTTGTTAATAAATAAAATATATTTGGTATTTTCATCATAAGCTTTCATCTTTTAATGAACTCCGTTGTTATTATGAAGTCCTTAGGACTATTTAGATTTGATAAAGAGAGGATTCATCGATTAGTTCTTAAAACAGTTCACGACCAAATGATAGGCTGTTAATAAGGATGACAGCTTCTATCGAGCATACGTCACTGTAGGCCATATGGGTTGGTTGTCCTCTTAACCAAAGAGTGTAGAGACACTGGTATTGGCATACAGGTGAGATATACTGGTACATCATCATTGAACGTGACCAACTCCAGAGTATTCTGCTGTCGAGAATGTCTCTGATGGGATATAGGTATAAGTGTCCCTTAGACTTGAGATCGCCTCAGTGACTTGCAAGCAACTCATTGTGCTTTGGTACTGGACTAACTGAATTTTTAATTCAGGGATGGAAGGCTTCTGGGCACAGTCAAGTACTTGCAAAATCAGAGTGTGATCGAGATGGGATTGACCACTCCAACAGTTGGAGAAGAATGAGTCGCTGTATTTCAATTTAGCAAAACCTTGGCCAGGGTAATCCATCAGATGGATTTGATATTTTGAAATACAATATGGACAACCTGATCAGAGTTGATAGTTGAACTCTGGGGTGTCTTATGATCATTTTGATCAAGGGGATGAATTATATGAAAACTATATCCATATGGGTTCTAAGGATCTTGTTCTACACATTCGACCTATCCGATCATCGGGTATCATTGCTAGATGGTCACTTCGATTGGTATAAAAATTTATTTCTATGCTATCGGATTAGGTTCGGACCTATGAGGTCACACACATTAGAGTTCATGATCCGATCGGATGGTTGATCAACGATTAAGAATCGTTCTAGGGTTAAATGATCAATACGATTGACATTTAACCTAGTGCAAGTGTTGCAGGAGGATCGATTAGCAATTCGATTGCTAATTAGCTTAATTTGATTAAGCCAATGGGCTAAGATTAAGTCTAATTAAATATAATTTAATTAAATTTGATTTGGGCTTGATTGGATCAAGTCCAATTGGTTTATTGGATAAGCCAAGTGCAAGGAAAAACTAGTCCTAGTTCAACTAGGACTTGGGTCAATCTAATTTTTAATTTGATTAGAAAATTAAATCAGATTTAAATCTAATTTAATCTGATTAAATTAGATTTTAATTGGGTTAAGACCTATTTTAATTGAGTTGATCTAATTTTGGTTTGATTTGGTTTGAGAAATCAAATTAAAACAAGTCATAAGATAGAATCCTAGTAAGACTAGGATTCCACCTTGCACCACATAAGCCTTCCCCACGCTCTCTCTCTCATTCAACGCCAATCTCCTCTTATTTTGTCTGACAAAAGCCCTCTCCCAAGTCTCTCCCACATTCACAAAAGGTCTCCTCTCTTCTTTCTTACATAGAAGGTGGTTTGGATCAAATCAAAAAGGAATAAGTTTGGATTTCGAATTCTATGAGATAGAGTTTTAGAAATCCAAAACTCTTTCAATTTTGCACCGAATCTATCCAAATTTTTTTTGAAATTTTCATGGATTTTAGGGTATAAATTATGTACCCTTTTCTATTGATTCATGCATGTAAATAAGGAGGAGGTGCTCAAGAGTTGGGTGCCCCTTAACTTGCCATGTTTGGATAAGCCTTGACTAGGTATTTGACCTAGACAAGGACTCTATCATATCTCTCTATATGAAATGAGTTTCTTAATGAAACTTTAGGAGAAGATAGATATTTAAGAGACATTTGGGCCATCCAAAATTTATAGAGAAAGACCTTTGGGTCGTGGATATATAAAAGACACAAGTTAGGGTGTCTAGAGAGAGAAACGAGAAGAAGAAGAGGGTCTTCTTCTAGGGTTGTTTGTTTTTATATCTTTCCTCCTTCCATCTTGAGTTTTCTGAGAGTGTCTCAGATCTGAAACTCCTCCTTCTACTTTTCATCTTTGGAAGAGTCCAAATCAAGAAGAAGGAGGCACCTGATCAACCATCAAAGAAGGATCAGTGCAGTACTAGCATACTGTGCTGATTTCCTGAAGCACGACTTTTGATCGAGATTCGTGGGCTCATGTGGATGACTCCTAGAGGCCAGATACATGTGTGACTTGCAACATCATCCTCAAGTCCAGATCAGTGAGGTTAGAACATCTAACTTGCAAGGTAATATATCTGATCTATTATTTAATACATACATTAGATGTAGTATAGAAACATGTTGATATGATCAACATGTAGTTCATGCTATATTTATATATTTTAATTTTTGATTTAATGTTATATAATAATCATGTAATAGGATCTTAGATCTAGGGATTTTCTAATTTTAAAAAATAATTTTGATTTATTTTAGTCTTCCACTGTATGATCTTGAAAAAGTTTCAAGATTTAACCCTGAAACCCTAGATCTGGTTCCTACAATTGGTATCAGAGCCCAGGTTCTTTATTACATAATTATTTATATATGTTTAGATTATTTCTTAGATTAGATCTAATTTATAATCTAATTATTAAATCTGAAATTAAAATTTTAGATCAATCACGAACTGCAAGGTTGTCCTGCTATAAGGTTTACCCCTTACAGTGCAAAGGTTGTCCTAGTTTGTGTAGATCTATCTTTAATCATAAATTTTTTAGATATGATCTAGATTAAATTAATAATTTATTAGATTTAAAAGATATTTAAATCTAAAATAAGATCTCTTTGTTAATAATTTTTGTGCAAAGAAATTGTTTAAAGTTGAAACTCTTTCAATTACATGAACTTGTTTAGATTAGATCTAAAGTAGTTTCATGTTTATTTCACTTGTATCTTGATTATGAATCAAACATGCAATATGGTTGGTAGAATCATATTGTAAAATTATTTTACAAATATGAAAATTATTTTTTGAAAAGTCGAACCCAACCCTCAGTCCAAAACTTAATTAAGAATTAAAAAGTTGTTTGATTAGGTTCTAGGATTGTGAATTGAAGAACCTAAGACACAAACCATAACACATTGGGTTAATGGGTTAGTGGAAATTAGGTCCATTAATTGGGTTAGACCTATGGTTAGATTGAAGATGGACTTAATTAGAGAATTGACTAAATCTAATCAATTGTTGTCTTAGATTAGGTCAAGGATTCTCTAGATCAATTACAATAGTTGTAGTTGGTCAAGTCCATATCTTTAACGAGAACCAAATGGACTTGATTCTTAGCTAAGCGGTCTAGCATGACTGTTAGGCTGATCTAATCGAAACTAATTAAACCAGTAGGTGTCTAAGATAAACCAAACCGATGATTTTTAATTGGGAGCCCACTTACCTGGCTATTTCTGATGGTGTCTAAGGCAAGCTTTGGCAGACCCTCTCACTGATCGAACTTACCTGGCCTCTTGGTGAAATTATATTTTGATCGGATCACTTGACTATTCGAGCTGACCCATGTCAGCTAGGTAAATCAGTGTGACTGATTTAGGTGCTCCTAGACCAGTCCTTTTAATGGTCTCCCTTAAGCTGACTTGGTGAAGCCAGTAGGAGGATCATGATAAGCTGGTTCATCTGACCTCATCCTCTATATTATTTAAATCTTCTAAAATTATTAAGTCCTTAAAATGATAAAGTTATAGAGATAACTGAGTCACAGCCTCCCATTAAGGTGTTTGATAATGAGTCCATTAACTCAATAATCATTGCAGACCCAAAGGCCTGGTGCTTGTTGACTAATGGAATTATCACTCATCATATGACGACTTGGAAGTGTCTCTCTAATGGTGGTTAGGTGAGCCAACCAAAGTTGGGCTTAATCATTCATTGGTAAGATACACCAAGTATGATCATGTTAATGGTTGGACCTAACTGGATCCTTACAGTGGAGGCCAAAGCCTACTGATTAAGTTTCTGGGGTAAAATTAAAATTACTAAAAATTATTTAGAGAAATAATTGGTTATGAACCTACCCTTAGATGTACATGGGTTGGCCAACCAAAGTTGGGCTTGTGTGCAGTCTAAGTGGATTCTAGTACCCACTAAACAATTAGGGTAATTCCTCGAATTGGAGGTAGAGGCTACTAATTCGAATAAAATAGTGGGAGAAACTTTTTGATTAAAGTCCAAATCTTTAGGTTTAATGAATCAATTACTAATTAGGTTATGGTTCTCCTTTGTGCAAATATGGCCACTTACCTATCGCTTCGATCATTGTTGGACAATGATAAGTTGGTGGGATCCAACTTTGGTAGCTGGTACCGAAAGTTGAAGATAGTCTTGGAGCATGAACGGATCCTATATGTGATAATGGATCCTGCACCTGAGGAGCCAGCCGTCAATGCACGTGGAATAGTTAGAGACACTTACCAGAAGTGGCTCAGTGATCGGACCACGGTGCGCTGTATCATGCTGGCTGCCATGAGCGACGAGTTCAGTCGTAGATTTGAGATGGCTCAGCCAAAAGACATGCTTCAAGTGTTGGAGGATACCTTTGACACACCCGATGACGTAGAGAGGCACAAGACTAGTTGTGCCATCTTCAACACCAAAATGCTGGATGGTGCCTCTATCACTGATCATGTATTGTACATGATCAAGCTGATGGAACGATTGAGCAAGCTCGACTTTCCCTTGCATGAGCAGCTTGGGAAAGATGCAATACTGAACTCGCTGCCCAAGTCTTATCTCCTATTCCTCACTCATTATAGAATGACAAAGCCTGAAGTAAACTACCACGGGTTATTGGGGTTGCTTCAGAACTTTGAGAAGGATCACCAACTCCTCAAGGAGTCGGTGAACTTAGTAGGAGGTTCGTCTTCTGATTCTCGACCCTTTGAGAAAGGGAAGAAGAACAAGAAGAAGAAAGTGAAAAAGGTGCAAGTTCAGGCTAGGACATCAGTGCAGAGCCAGACCAAAAAGATCAAGCCTGATAAGAGTCTATTTTACTGGCAAGCACCCTAGATTAGATAGTGTGTCAGATATCTACTTATGGCATTGGAGGCTAGGTCATATAAACAAGAACAGAATAAATAGGTTGACTCAAGAGGAAATCCTCGAAGTCAGTGATTGTGAATCACTTCCAACCTGTGAGCCCTGTCTTCTTGGTAAAATGACCAAGTCACCTTTTACTGAAAAAGGTGAGAGAGCTACTGAGCTCTTGGGCCTAGTACATACTGATGTATGCGGGCCCATGAGCACCAGTGCTGGAGATGGATATTTCTACTTCATAACTTTCACGAATGACCTATCCCGATATGGATATGTCTATCTGATGAAACATAAGTCGGATTCATTTGAAATGTTCAAACGATTCCGAAGTGAAGTAGAAAAACAAACTGGGAAGAGTATTAAAACTCTTCGATCTGATCGAGGAGGAGAATATCTTTCTAGTGAACTTCTCACATATCTTGGAGAGAATGGGATTCTCTCCCAATGGACTCCTCCAGGAACACCACAGCATAATGGTGTGTCTGAAAGGAGGAATCAGACTATATTAGACATGGTCCGATCCATGATGGGTTTTGCTAGCTTGCCAATATCTTCTGGGGGTATGCACTCAAATCGACCTATTATCTGTTAAATAGGGTTCCATGTAAGTCTGTAATTAAGACTCCATATGAGATATAGACAGGACGTAAGCCAGCACTTTCACACCTTAGGGTCTGGGGGTGCCCGACCTATGTCAAACGATTAGTCACAGACAAACTTGGATCTAGGTCTGACAAATGCTCATTCATAGGGCACCCCAAAGAAACAAAAAGATATTTTTTCTACCATGCTGATGAACAAAAGGTGTTCGTCAGCCTTAAGGCAATCTTTTTAAAAAAGGAGTTCCTTGGTGAAGGAACCGTTGCCTCTAAGGTTGAACTTGATGAAGTTCAACAGGTAGAAGGACTGACACCAATAGCTGAACCTGAGTCGGATATGATTAGATCAGATCTGGAGCCCAATGTACCTGCATCATTAAGGCGATCCGATAGAGTACCGCGTCAGCCGGACAGATACTACAGTTTTTTGGTCCGGGATGGTGATCCCATCGAACTTGATAAGAATAATGAGGATCCGATCACCTACATCGATGCAATGCAGAGACTTGATTTCGAGAAATGACTTGAAGCCATGAAATTCGAAATGGAGTCCATGAAGGTCAACGATGTATGGACATTGGTTGACCCACTTGAAGGGGTTAAACCCATTGGGTGTAAATGGGTCTTCAAAAGGAAGAGGGGGGCAGACGGAAAGGTGGAGACCTATAAAGCCCGTCTGGTCGCCAAGGGGTATCGTCAACGTTATGGTATTGACTATGACGAGACGTTTTCCCCTGTGGCAATGCTTAAATCCATTCAGATAATGCTTGCAATAGTTGCCCATCTGGATTATGAGATCTGGTAGATGGATGTAAAGACAGCTTTTCTGAATGGAGAGCTGATCGAAGAGGTGTATATGATACAATCTGAGGGGTTTACATCCACAGATGAGTCCAAGGTGTGCAAGCTTCAGAGATCCATTTATGGATTGAAGCAAGCTTCTCGGAGTTGGAACATGCATTTTGATAAGGTGATCAAAATGTATGGCTTCATTAAGAATGGAGAAGAGCCCTGCATCTATAAATGGGTAAATGGTCCAGTTGTGGTATTCCTTATCTTGTACGTGGATGATATTCTCTTAATCAGGAATGACATCCCCACACTACAGGGAATAAAAGTTTGGTTGTCATCATAGTTCTCCATGAAGGACTTGGGTGAAGCATCCTACATCCTAGGGATGAAGATCTATAGGGATAGATCTAAAAGGATACTTGGGTTATCCCAGTCCATGTACATAGACGCTGTGCTGAAGAGGTTCAGCATGGAGAATTCCAAGAAGGGCTATCTACCGATAGGCCAAGAAATTTCTCTCTCTAAGAAGGATTGTTCGACAACTCTTGAAGAGAGAGAGCGTATGAGTAGAGTCCCATATGCTTCAGTCGTGGGATATATCATGTACGCCATGACATGTACAAGACCAGATGTGGCATACTCACTAGGAGTAGTGAGTAGATACCAATCTGATCCTGGAGAAAATCACTGAAAAGTGGTTAAAGCCATCCTTAAGTATTTGAAAAATACTAAGGACCAATGGTTGGTTTATGGCGAGTCAGATCTGAAACTTGTGGGGTTCCCAGACTCTAGCTTCCAATCTGACCATGATGACAGCAGGAGCGTGTCGGGTTATATCTTTACTTTGAATGGTGGAGCCATCTGCTGGAAGAGTTCCAAGCAACATACTGTGACGACTCTATTTGTGAAGCGGAGTACATCGCAGCATCGGATGCCGCGAAGGAAGCTGTGTGGCTGTGAAAATTCATCAACGAGCTCGGAGTAGCACCCTCCCTCGATGGTCCGATCCTGCTCTACTGCGACAGCACTGGTGCCATAGCTCAGGCGAAGGAACCCAAAGCACATCAGCGGACAAAGCACATCTTGCGCCGCTTCTACCTGGTCTGAGAGATCGTGGATCGAGGTGACGTTGACCTTCTGAAGATCGATGGAAAGGAGAACCTGGCCGATAACTTCACTAAAGCCCTGGCGATAAAGAAGTTCGACAACCACAAGTCGAAGATGGATATTAGATACTGTGCCGAGTGGCTTTAGGACAAGTGGGAGTTGTTGGGAAATGTGTCCCAAAAAGTCAATCGTCAAGCTGTTGACGGTTGAGCAACCAAGTATTGTAATTAATTTGTTAATAAATAAAATATATTTAACATTTTCATCATAAGCTTTCATCTTCTAATGAACTCCGTTGTTATGATGAAGTTTTTAGGACTATTTAGATTCGATAAAGAGAGGATTTATCGATTAGTCCTTAAAACAGTTCACGACCAAATGATAGGCTGTTAATAAGGACGACAGCTTCTATCGAGCATAGGTCACTGTAGGCCATATGGGTTGGTTGTCCTCTTAACCAAAGAGTATGGAGATACTGGTATGGCATACAGGTGAGATATACTGGTACATCATCATTGAACATAATCAACTCCAGAGTATTCTGCTGTCGAGAATGTCTCTGATGGGATATAGGTATATGTGTCCCTTAGACTTGAGATCGCCTCAGTGACTTGCAGGCAACTCACTGTACTTTGATACTGGACTAACTAAATTTCTAATTCAGGGATGGAAGGCTTCTGGGCACAGTCAAGTACTTGTGAAGTCAGAGTGTGATCGAGATGGGATTGACCACTCCAAGAGTTGGGGAAGAATGAGTCGCTGTATTTCAATTCAGCAAAACCTTGGCCAGGGTAATCCATCAGATGGATTTGATATTTTGAAATACAATGTGGACAATCTGATCAGAGTTGACAGTTGAACTCTAGGGTGTCCTATGATCATTTTGGTCAAGGGGATAAATTATATGAAAACTATATCCGCATGGGTTCTAAGGATGTTGTTCTACACATTCGACCTATCCGATCGTCGGGTACCATTGCTAGATGGTCACTTCGATTGGTACAAAAATTTATTTTTATACTACCGACTTAGGTTCGAACCTATGAGGTCACACACATTAGAGTTCATGATCCGATCAGATGATTGATCAACGATTAAGAATCGTTCTAGGGTTAAATGATCAATACGATTGACAATTAACCCAGTGCAAGTGTTGCAGGAGGATCGATTAGCAATTTGATTTCTAATTGGCTTAATTTGATTAAGCCAATGGATTGAGATTAAGTCTAATTAAATATAATTTAATTAGATTTGATTTAGATTTGATTGGATCAAGTCCAATTGGTTTATTGGATAAGCCAAGTGCAAGGAAAAATTAGTCCTAGTTCAACTAGGACTTGGGTCAATCTAATTTCTAATTTGATTAAAAAATTAAATCAGATTTAAATCTAATTTAATCTAATTAAATTAAGTTTTTAATTGGGTTAAGATCTATTTTAATTGGGTTGATCTAATTTTGGTTTGATTTGGTTTGAGAAACCAAATTAAAACAAGTCATAAGATAGAATCCTAGTAAGACTAGGATTCTACCTTGCACCACATAAGCCTTCCCCACGCTCTCTCTCTCATTCAACATCAATCTCCTCTTATTTTGTGTGACAAAAGCCCTCTCTCAGGTCTCTCCCACGTTCACAAAAGGTCTCCTCTCTTCTTTCTTACATGGAAGGTGGTTTGGATCAAATCAAAAAGGAATAAGTTTGGATTTCGAATTCTATGAGATAAAGTTTTAGAAATCTAAAACTCTTTCAATTTTGCACCGAATCTATTCAATTTTTTTTTGGAATTTTCATAACTTTTAGGGTACATATTATGCACCCTTTACTAATGATCCATGTATGAAAATAAGGAGGAGGTGCTCAAGAGTTGGGCGCCCCTTAACTTGCCATGTTTGGATAAGCCTTGACTAGGTATTTGACCTAGACAAGGACTCTATCATATCTCTCTATATAAAATGAGTTTCTTTATGAAATTTTTGAAGAAGATAGAGATTTGAGAGACCTTTAGACCATCCAAAAATTAGAAAGAAAAACCTTTTGGTCATGGAGATATAAAAGACACAAGTTAGGGCATCTAGAGAGAGAAACGAGAAGAAGAAGAGGGTCTTCTTCTAGGGTTGTTTGTTTTCCTATCTTTCCTCCCTCCATCTTGAGTTTTCTGAGAGAATCTCAAATTTAAAACTCCTCCTTCTACTTTCCATATTTGGAAGAGTCCAAATCAAGAAGAAGGAGGCACCGATCAACCATCAAGAAGGATCAGCGCAGTACTAGTATATTGTGCTGATTTCCTGAAGCAGGACTTCTGATCGAGATTCGTGGGCTCGTGTGGATGACTCCTAAAGGCCGGATGTGTGTGCGGCTTGCAGCATCATCCTCAAGCCCAGATCAGCAAGGTTAGAATGTCTAACTTGCAAGGTAATATATCTGATCTATTGTTTAATACATACATTAGATGTAGTATAGAAACATATTGATATGATCAACATGTAGTTCATGCTATATTTATATATTTTAATTTCTGATTGAATGCCATATAATAATCATGTAATAGGATCTTAGATCTAGAGATTCTTTGATTTTAAAAAATAATTTTGATTTATTTTAGTCTTCCACTGTATGATCTTGAAAAAGTTTCAAGATCTAACCCTGAAACCCTAGATCTGGTTCCTACACCTTCGGCAGCTTCAACATCAGGCAAATCTCAAGAGCAGAAATTACTAGGGCTAACCTTCTCTCCAAGTTGGCTACCCTGGCTCCGGTTGAACTGCCTAAGAAAGTCTTCTTCGAAGTTCTGAAGTGCCCAAGTATGGAAGAATCACAGTTTGTGATGGAGATCAGACATGAACCCAACTGGATTGACCCACTGGTTGCATACCTCAAGGATGGGGTTCTTCCTCCTGATGCAAAAGAAGCTTGAAAGCTTAGGAACCAAGCCTCCCGATATATCCTTTACGAAGGCAAGCTGTATAAGAGGTCGTACTCTTTGCCCCTCCTGAAATGTCTCCGGCCTTCTGAAGCCAACTTCGCCTTGAAGGAGGTACATGAGGGAGTCTGTGGAAGTCACCTGGAGGCCAGATCTTTATCCCACAAACTACTCCGATAAGGCTATTACTGGCCTACCATGTACCACGACTCCGTCGAATATGTCAGAAGGTGTGATCGGTGTCAGAGATATGCAAATGTCCAAAGGCAACCTACCTCCGAACTTACACCATTGAGTGCCCCATGGCCATTTGCGTAATGGGGGATGGATATCCTCAGACCTTTTCCCATGGCATCCGGGTAGCAGAAGTTCCTCCTGATGGTAATAGACTATTTCACCAAGTGGGTCGAAGCTGAACCTTTGGCAAAAATCACAGAAGCTAAAGTGCAAGACTTCGTCTGGAAGTCAATTGTCTGTAGGTTTGGCTTACCCAGAATCCTCATTACTGATAATGGGCAGCAATTTGCTGGAGCAAGATTTGTTGAATTTTGTGAGGACCTAAATATCTCCCATAACTTCACTTCGATAGCCCATCCGCAAGCAAGCGGCGAGGCCGAGATGACTAACAGGACTCTGTTGTAAGGAATCAAGGTAAGACTTGAAAAAGCAAAGAAAACTTAGACAGACGAGCTTTATCATGTGTTATGGGCATACCGAACTACTCAGAGATTGCCCACAAGGGAGACCCCCTTTGCCTTAGCCTTCGGGACAGAAGCCATGATCCCGATTGAACTCAAGCTTCCGTCGGCATGAGTCATGGCATTCGACGAGCAACGCAACCCACGGGATCTCAAGGCCAACCTCAACATGTTAGAAGAAAAGCGGGAGATAGCTCAAGTTCGGATGATGGCTTACAAGCAGAAAGTAGCCCGCTACTACAATTCTCGGGTCAAAAGGAAGGCCTTCAGAGCGGGGGACCTGGTACTTCAGCGAGCCGCTGTCTCACAACCTCAAAATCAAGGAAAACTTGCCCCAAACTGGGAAGGCCCGTATGAAGTCAAGGAGGTAGTCTGGATCGGAACATACTATCTAAAAGAGCTCGGAGGAGCAGACCTTCCGCGATCATGGAATTCAGAAAATCTGCGAATGAAGTAACTCCCTCATACAATCGAAAATAAGCATGTTAGGAACAGGAAAAAAATCTCATCCTAACACGAGCAAGGCCGAAGGTCCGATTATTTAAAGATCGGATGGGGGGAGAGGCCCTTGCAATGGCCCTTATGTGCCCCCACAGCCTTGTTAGGAACAGAAGAAAAACTTCATCCTAACATGAGCAAAGTCGAAGGTCCAGTTACTTAAAGACAGGATGGGGAGAGAGGCCCTTGCAACGGTCCTTATGAGCCCCCACAGCCTTGTTAGGAATAGGAGGAGAACCTAGTCCTAACATGAGCAAAGTCGAAGGCCCAGTTACTTAAAGACCGTATGGAGGGAGAGGCCCTTGCAATGGCCCTTATGTACCCCCATAGTCTTGTTAGGAATAGGAGGAGAACCTCATCCTAACATGAGCAAAGTCGAAGGCTCGGTTACTTAAAGATCGGATGTGGGAGAGGCCCTTGCAATGGCCTTTATGTGCCCCCACCATCTTATTAAGAACAGGAGGAGAATCTCATCCTAACATGAGCAAAGTCGAAGGTCTGATTACTTAAAGATCGGATGGAGGGAGAGGCCCTCGTAACGATCCTTATGTGCCCCCACAGCCTTGTTAGGAACAGGAGGAGGACCTCATCCTAACATGAGCTGAAATTGACTATGTCAGGGATAGGAGGAGAACCTCACCCTAACATAAATCAAGACCTGATCGATCAAGACCGAATGAGGAGAGAAGCTTCCTCAGCGGCTCCTCTACATCCCCACAACCCCGCTAAGAGTAGAGGGAAAACCCTCGCCTAAAGGGAAAGCCTCCTCAGTAGCTCCTCTACATCCCCACAACCCAGCTAAGAGCAGAGGGAAAACCCTCGCCTAAAGGGAAAACCCTCATCCAAATAAAAAGAAAAAGGGAGATAAAAAGGGAAGGCGACGAACTACACCAGTGATAAGTGAAAAATAAACTACATCAAAGACACAAGGGACTTCATCTCAACGAGGAAGGATACTCCTATCAAAAACCCTCAGTCGCTAAGAGGGAACTCAACACAGGCCGAGGAGAAATAGACAAAAGAAGTTCGATAAACGACAACTTAATACAAGAATGGATAAGGTAATAGAAAATTTCTTTTTCATTTCATTAGTGAAGTGTACATTACAAAGCCTTGAAGGCCAAAAAAGAGAAACAATAAGAAAAGAAAAAGAATACATGGAAGGATGAAAGATAAAAAAAAAGGGGCTCTAAGGAAGCTCAGCTTCTTCCGACTTCGAGCTCTCGATTCCAGTCCTTATTAGGGATTGCTTTAAGTTTTTGACTTCTTCTTCTAGTTCCATCTTTCTTAGCAGCATCACTCGGTACATCTGATGGAACCGTCAGCTTTCGCCCTCTGACTCCCGAAGCCTCTTTCTCAGGACCTCGGACTCCACCTCGGCATCTTTGACCGCCTGCTGCTCGTGGACCAGCTGAATCTTCAGCCGCTGCAGTTCGGCCTCCTCCCACCCAAGGGCCACAGACAGTTCTACCATGGTCCCCCTCAAGGAGCGGAGCTCGTCGAAGCCTTGTGCAGAGGCAGGCTGGACTCTCTCAGACAACTGCCTCTGAAGGCGGGCAACTTCGTCGGTCGCCGTCTTGAGCTTCCTTCGGTAATCTTCTACCTGCCCACACCAACTGATCCGATAGGTGTTGTAGTTCGCTTCAGCATCCTGCAGCTACTTTTGAAGGTCAGAGAATTTGATCGACCAGTCTCGGTCGTGTTCGGCCTGAGTTGCGAGCCAGGACGAGCTCCCTTCCAACTGACCGATCTTTTCTCGCACAGCTGCCAGCTCAACTTCAAGAGAGCTAATCTTGGAAGCCTGAGTCCAAGATCGATCACTGGCGCATTTTTGGAGTTCCTCAAGCTCCACCATGAAGTCGGCCTTCCTCCGAGTGTATTCCATGAAACCCTTCTTATGGAAATCCCGAAAGTGAGTAGCCTCTACAGTGACCTCTGAATGGCTCTCCCTCAGCCAGTGAAGTTCATCATCCAGCTTCTTGAATTTCTTCATTAACTGACGAACTTCCCTTCTGAGGTCTCGAATCATCGACTTCAAAGGAATCCCCTGTGGTAGGGGAAGAGCTTCGGCAGGGCACTGTTGTTGGGAGACAAGAGTGCCACGACTCAAATTAGTGCAAGAAGACAAAAGAGAAGGAAAAGAATGCAGAAGAAAAAAAGGAGGCTCTCTGTAAAGAAGAATCTGATTTCATTGATTAAATAATTTTTAAGTACAAGAGAACGAAGAAAAGTCACCACAGAGGAAAAATACAAAATTAGAGGTTTCGGACCTCTAAGGAAGAAGTGGAGGGGCTCGGCGCCCTCAGAAGGTCGGTAGCGGCAGCCACAGCGGTCGAAGAGGTCCCGACTGGAGGAGGACCGGCAGCAGCTTCGGAAGGTCCGGCTTCATCGTCGGATGCCTCATCCAGGAAGTCGAGGTCCAGTTTGGGAAACTTTCGGGCCACCTTCTCTTGGCAGAGTTTGAAACCCTTGATGAAGGCATCCTGGCCGAACTGGACCTGCAGATCCTCCATCTCGAAGGAGGCCTTGAACTCCTCTACTGCTCGGGCCCCTGCCTCCAAGACCAGGGATGGGATCTGCACTTTCAGCTCAGAAACCTGCACCCTCAGCTCAGAGACCACGGCCTCTGCCTTCTTTGTCTCCTCCTCCAAGTCGGTCCTCAGATCGGACGAGGTTTGTCTCTCCTTTTGCAGTACCTCCTGGAGACTCGTGACCCCGATGATCTTCTCCTCGAGGTGGGCGGCCTCAGCCAGGCGACCTTCCTCTGCCTGGGCTGCCTCGTTCTTGGCGATCTTCACCGCCTCGACGTTGGCGATGAGCTGGTGTCCAATCTGCAAGAGAGGCCGGGGAGTCAATATAAAGGCTAAGGAGTAAATTAAGTAAAGAAGCAAGAAAGAGAAAAAGGTGAATTGACCTACTTTGAGAAAAGATCCCAGAGAGTCCCAGACCCGCAGCTCAGGATCAGCAAGGACGATCCTTTGGATGACCTCGGGCAGAATGCACCCTTCGACCAGTCTCTTTATTAAATCGCTATTGTTGAAGAGATTTTTCTCCAGATCTTCCTCGGACCCGTCGGCCCCCTCGATGGCAACCTTGCGGCTGTGGCTCTTGCGGGCCAGAGTCTTCTTTCTCCTCCTCTTTTCGGCCCCGGGTGCCCCCTCGGGATGAGCCTCTGGAGTGGGATCCTCGGTCGGGGGGCTCTTTGAAGAGGCTCGGGGGACTTCAGGCTCGACGTCGGAGGGGGCGTCGATGGTAACGGCCACCTAAGCAGGCACGGTCGAGCTCGTCTCTTCTGTCCTGGCTCTCTTCACCGACCCCAAAGTCGAGGCACTTTTTCTCTTGTGGGTCTTGAGACCCTAGGCTAACTTTCGAGCCACGCCTGCATCCATGTCTGTAATAAAAGAAGATCAACATGGCTCAAAAATAGAATAAGAGAAAGGAGAAGCAGCAAAATGATAATAATAATAATAATAATAATAATAATAAAATAATAGTATCGGTAGGGTTAAGAGAACTCAGGCTGACATTAAACAAGAGTTGTTCTGTCAGAAGTTCAGAGAGGAGGGGGGCTTGATAGGCCTCGAGCTTATTGGAGGCTTCGAGGTCGTCCCTTTCCAGGCTAGAAGCTCGACTGACGGAATCCCTCAGAGAGCCCCAGGGGGTAATCCCAGCTTCAAGGTCGGACATCGGACATAGAAGAACCTCTCCTTCCAGTTGTGGATAGAAGAGGGGGTGCCTTTCAGCAATCCCTTTCTACCGAACTTGGGGAAAAAGTACCATCAGTCCTTTGTCGAAGGGTGATGCTTGAAGGTTTAGAAATTTCTAAACAGAGAAAAGGTTGGCTGGACTTCGGCTAGGCGACAGAGGAAAAGAAATCCTATCAGAAATCTAAAGGAGTTTGGCACTATAGAAACTAAAGAAATATTTAAAAAGCAGAAGAGAGCGATGACAAAAGGCGGAAGCAGAAGTCGAAGTCCGGTGTGGAAAGCCTCCTGATATAAACAGACGCAACCAGGGGGAGGAGCGCTGGCCCGGCCAGTCGGTCCGGGAAGCTCCAGCTCGTACTCCGAAGGAACCCCATACTGAACCCTAATCAGTGAGAGTTCCTCTGGAGTCAGAGAGCTGGGGATGGTGTCTGGAACAAAGATCGGATGAGGTTCATCTACAAAACTAAGGTTTTGGGGAGCTGGGATGGACGAACTCCTAGAACTACTAGAGGAAGAAGTATCGAAGGACATTATGAATCGAGCAAAAACCCTAAAAATCTCAAAAAAATTAAAAAAAAAATAAGAGAAGGGGCGCTTGCAGAAAATTGAATAGGCAGAATGTACCAGAAGAAAAATGGAAGAAGAACAGCAAGAGAAAAAGCGAAGAGGGGAGTTCTGAAACTAACCTAGGTTGGTCCAAAAAGTGCAGAGATGTGAAGATGGGGATCGACTTGAAGAGCGCCTAAGGCCGAACAGGATGGAGCTCTTGGGGAAGAAGAAGGGCACCAATAGGAGGCAAAGTGAAATTCTTGAAAGGGGGGAGTGGGTTTAAATAGGCAACAAGGTCCGATGCAATAATGATTGCAGATCTCCTTTGGCTGACTGATAAACACTAAATTTAAGTCATTTAAAGCAAAAAATTATATTTAATTTATTTTATTTATTAAGAATTTGATGCTTCTTTTATGTTTTATAGAAAAGGTAATTGCCGATACAAAGAGTCTGATTCGCAGATCAAAAAGACTCAAGTTTGAAGAAAATTGGGCTTAAAACAAAATTTAAGTAAAAGAAGCATGCATATGGTATTATAGAAAATGAAGATACTATGCAAGGAACCCAAAAAGGATATATGCATCATTTTAAAGAAACAAAAGTTTTTTTTTATAATTTTCTAATCAAAAAGGAGCGTAAAGGAGTGTGGTTGGCACGTTTTTGGTGGGCTTCATGCGATTTGAATTTTGGTGCGGGCCCGAGGCTTGAGCGTGGGAGCTGGCGAGTGGCTTGGTTCAAACGTGGTGGGTCCGATCCAAGATGCAGGTGCGTGGGGTTTCAAGTGAAATAGAGATGCCAGCTTTTGTTGGCGTGATGGCGCGGCATAGGGCATGGCGGGCGCGCGGCATGGCGGGTTCGTGGGGATAGACGGACGCTCATAATAGCAGATAAATTTGGAAATTAAAGGAAAAAAGATAATACTTGAAAATACTTTAAGAGAAAAAATTTATATTTTCTTTATCTGCTTGTGATCTTTCCATCTCATCCATCTATCTTTTAGTCCTTAGTATTTTCTTTAGTCCCACATCTGAAAACCATGTAAAACTCCTCCCTCCTAACACCTATAAAAAGGCTCTTATACTCCCATTTGAGGGGGAGCCCAGAAATTCTTCTAGAGCCTTGCATAGAAGAAGAGAAAGGGACTACTCCATGAGCAGCTAGGCTAGCAGTCTCGGGAGTGGAGAAGAAATTTTATAACGACACAGAGTGGGTTTATTGTTCTAAACTTTCTTATATTTCTTTATATGTAATAAAGATTATGCTTTTTATTTAAATCATCATGAGTTCTTTATTTGCTCTCTTTCATATACTTTTATTTATGCTTTTCTGTTAGATTAATATTAGGAACAACTTTTACTTTCTGGAGACGCACCGTGATCTATGGGTACGGGGCATGCCGAGGAAAGAAGAGTTGTTTATCTAGTACTTTTTAGAGACGCACCATGATCTACGGGTACGGGGTGTGCCGAGAAAAGATAGGTATTTTTTCTAAGATTAATCGTATCTATTTAATTAAAAAAAAAAGAGAGAGATACAACTCTACTAGTGCAAAATTAATTCAAAACTCCCGAGCTCTTTATTTTCTAATTATATCAATTTTAAGATAATTTATTTTCTAAATCAAAATAATGCTTCTTTCTTTTATTTTACAATCTCAACTTAGCCCAAGGTCCCTGAGGATACGATCTCGACTCATCCTACCTACGTAGTGAGTAAAGTTATTTTTGGTGCTATCAACGACTACGCATCAAATTTTGGCACCATTGTCGGGGGCCTTGGCACGGTTGAATTAAAAAAAAAAAGCCACTGACATTTCATAACACTTAACTAAAATAGTGTAACCTCAAATATAAAAATTTCTAACTTGATTGGACACCTTGTTTCTTTGCATTGCATCTCCATAATTAACTTTAAGGATGCAACCCATTAACTAAGATAAGGTGGGGATTTGATCACCCTTCCTTGGCCCACAAATCACTTCCTTGCATTTGCATAACCTAGACCTTAATCTAAAATTAATTAGACATTGACCCCTAAGGATTTCGAGCTCATTAGGACAAGTGACCCTGAGAGTTGAACCATGTTAGACTTGATCAGCTAGCTGGTGTCTAGGCAAGTGGTTTGCGGGATGACTGGGCCCGAAGGAAGGTGGTTTTTAATTGGTTCCGTTCACTGACCTAGCCAATTTAATTGGTGTCTAAGGAAAGCAACGGAGGGACTCCCACCAACCTTACACTTATCTGGCTAGTTGGTTGGTTAAGCTCTGATTTGGAGGGCTTAAAGGCTAACTACAATTAGGAGCTGTCTAGAACTAGGGTAACTTTAGGATAGAGAGTCCACTGCGTGCTAACTTGATTGTAATTAAATCTAACCACAACTAATTCTTCTATTAGTTTTAGGACTTCTTAGGATGTCTTCTCTAGAACTCTTTTCTCTCTTCTCTTCTCCTCTTAATAAAAAAAAATAATAATCCTTAACAGACTAGGATAGTCCTACATAGACCTTTTAGTTGCATATTAGGCCGATGATCACTAAAACCTGACTTACAACCATTAGACGAAGAATTAGAAAAGACTCTTAGGACTATCCGAGTTAGAAATATGGCTGCACCTGGTGAGGCTAATCCTCCACGCTCATTGAGAGAATATTTCACTACATCCTCGTATACCTACTCTCCATGCGTTCAAGCACCTCCAGTAGAAGCTACCCAATATGAGATTAAGTCTAGCATTATTCAAATGTTGCCATCATTCTATAGACTTAGTAACGAGGACCCATACAAATACTTGGATGAATTTTTTGAAATTTATTCCACAGTAAAAATCCAAAACTTCTTCGATGATGCCCTTAGATTGAAACTGTTCCCTTTCTCACTTAAGGATAAAGCCAAGCATTGGTTAAACTCCTTAGACTCTATAACCATTTCAACTTGGGAACATCTTCAGAGAGAATTTCTCAAGAAATACTTTCCAATTGAAAAAATAAATCAAATTAGAAAAGCTATCACTAGTTTTTCCCAATTGGAGGGTGAACATTTTCATGAGACATGGGAAAGGTTAAGGGACCTCATTCGTAAATGTCCACACCATGTTGTCCCTAAATGGCAACTTTATCAGTATTTTTATGATGGTCTATCGGAGAAACACCGAAAAATGGTTGATGCATCATGTGGTGGGACATTCATGCTAAAGAGTGAGGATGAAGCCTGGCAGCTCTTTGAAATACTTAGTGAGAATTTCCTACATCATATGTCTGCCACCTCTAGAGAACAACCCGTGCTTCAACAAAAAAGAAGTGGAATTTATCATATTGGAAACGTCATGGATATCCACAATAAGGTAGATGAACTTGTTGTGATCCAGGTGGTGTGCCCAAGGTCCAGGAGACCAAGGATAAGGCCAAGGTCCATCATTCATGAGGGCTTCATGGAGGCTCTAGGGCTAGTTGGGCCCTAGGTTGAAAGGCTGTGGGCCTTTTGTGTTCTTGAGGTATAGGTTATGTAGGCCTCAAGGGACCAACTCTTTATGGGCCAAGTCTGGGCCCAGGATAGGTGAGATTAGGTCGAGTCATGGGTGTACATGGATTTGGGTTAACCTAATCTCCTATAGAGTTGGTCAAGGGAGTTTTGGGTTTGGGTCACTTGACCCAGTGTTTATATATACATGTACTTGTATAGGTTTGATAAAGCCAAGCAATAGATGACTCTTTCTCCCAAGTCTCTCTCTCTCTCTTCTCCCTCTTTCTCCAGCCATCTTCCATGCCCCAGGAGCAAGAAACCTTAGGGTTTCTTGCCGCCAGGTCCAGATAAGGAAAGAAAGAAGGGAGGCGCTAGCCCCTTCCTCTCTTGCACTACCAACCAGATCTGTCTTTTCCTCTCTTGCAGCCATCCAAACATTAGGTCCAAGATCTAAAATCTCTTGAGAAGAGATTGGTACAAGTCTCTCTCAGATCTGGAGTTGATCTGAGGTTGTTTGAGGCACGGGTGAGATCTCGATCAACAGATCTACAGTAAAGGCTGCAGCAGGATAGATCTGTGAGGTCAGTCTCTATCTACCTTCTTCCCCATCTAAAATACCCTGATTTGAGATCTATGAGTTGAAAGACCTCAGTCCAGGTTTGATCTGGTTGGGTACCAGATCTTGGATTTTTTAGAGATGTTTTCAGAGGCATTCTTCATCTGGAACAAAAGGCTGATGAAGAAGACAGCAACCAGACTGATTTCGTCAAGAGCCTTAGATCATGTCCAGAAGTCTCCAGATCTGTTCGTTGCTGGTTCTGCTGCACCCAAGGTCCATGGGAAGAGCCAGGATCATGCTCCAATAGTTGGTATTAGAGCCACAGTGGTGAGAAAGTGGTTCCAAGTGTGAGAAGTTGAAGATCCCAAGTGCTGAAAATTTTCAGCAATGTACCATCAAGGTACATTCTACACTTCTTGATTTTATATTGCTTGTTTGGCTTGGACCAGTCATGGGCAGCAATATGAAGGTTGAGTTTGAGAAGTTTGATGACAAAAAAAAAATTTTTATGTGAAAAATCCAGATGGAGGTTCTTCTGATGCAAGCAGATCTGGATCAGGCTTTGGATGAGAAGCCTGAGGGAATGACAGATAGACAGTGGGCATCATTGGAGAAGAAAGCATGCTCGGTGATCAGAGGATGTTTGGCGGATGCGGTGTTGTATTCAGTGCTGGAAGAAAAGACCCCGAAGGGCCTTTGGTCGAAGTTGCACACCATGTATATGAGGAAGAATATGTGCAACAAGTTGATGCTGAAGAAGAAGTTGTACAGTCTTTGGATGTAGGAGGGATCTGATGTGATTGGCCACATTCAGAGGTTCGACCAGTTGTGCATGGAGTTGATGAATATTGGGGTGAAGCTGGATGAGGAGGACAAGTCCCTGTTGCTTTTGTGTTCGCTCCCAAGATCATATGACTCTTTGGTGACTACACTGCTCTACGGCAAGGAGACTCTGGAATATGAGGACATGGTCTCGGTGCTGAGGTCTAATGAGCAAAGAGAAAAGTTGACCAGAGATCGGGCTCCCCAGGAGGGTTTGTAGGGGAGAGGATAGGTAGAGGCAGAGGTAGAAGCAAGTCCAGGGGGCGGTCCAAGTCTAGGAAGGGAAAGAAAGAGGTGAAATGCTTCAAGTGCAACGAGTTCGGGCACTTCAAGTGAGAATGTCCACTATGGAAGAGCAAGAAGGGAGAAAAAAGTGGCTCAAAATCAGTGAGTGCAGTTGCTGAGCAGCAGGTGGAGGATGATCTACTTGTGGTATCAGATGGTCACAGGCATTACACAGAGGAGTGGACACTAGACTCTGCGTGCTCACATCACTACACACCACACAGGTCTTGGTTTGCGATATACACCAAGACAGATGAGGGATCAGTGACCCTAGGCGACAATCATCCTTGCAAGGTGGCTGGGATAGGGACAGTTAGGGTGAGGATGTTTGATGGGATTGTGAGGACATTGACAAATGTAAAGTATATCCCGAAGCTGGAAAAGAATCTGGTGTCACTAGGCTATTTGGAGCGCAGTGGATACAGCTTCAGCAGTAGGGCTAGAAGCGGAGTACTGAACATCTCCAATGGAGCTATGGTAGTGATGAGAGGCAGGAGGTTGGACAATAACCTCTATCGCATGGAGGGATCTGTGGTGACTGGAGAATCTGATGCAGCAGCTGCAGCACAGGACCAGCAGGGGGCTTACAGGATGTGGCACTACCGCCTAGGCCACATGGGTGACAAGGGGCTGAGGGAGTTGAGTAGGAGAGGACTCATATCTGATCTGGAGGATGGTGCTACAGGGGAGATCTGTGAGCCTTGCCAGATGGAAAAGCAGAGGAGAGTTCAGTTCAATATTAGTACAGCCCGCAGTGCAGCCCCTCTGGAGTTAGTACACACGGATGTGTGGGGACCAGCCCCAGTTTTAGCTAGAAATAGGGCCAGATACTTCATGACCCTGATTGATGATTTCTCAAGGAAACTTTGAATTTACTTCATGAGAGAGAAGTCAGAGGTCTTCACCAAGTTCAAGATCTGGAGAGCTGAGGTGGAGAAGGAGCAGGGGAGGAGCGTGAAGTGTCTGAGGTCAGACAATGGCGGGGAGTACACCAGTAGAGAGTTCCAGGACTACTGTGAGGAGTGTGGGATCAGGAGACACTTCTCAGTTAAGGAGACTCCACAGTAGAATGGGGTAGCCGAGAGGATGAACAGAACACTTCTGGAAAAGGCACGATGCATGAGGCTGCAGGGAGGGCTTCCAAAGGAGTTCTGGGTTGACACAGTTGATGCAGCGGGTTACTTGATCAATCGATCACCTCACACCAGGTTGGATGGCAGGCTTCTAGAGGAGGTGTGGTCTGGGAGGACAGTTGGGCTGGGCCATCTATGGGTATTTGGGTGCACGACCTATGTGCACATTGGAGCTGGTGAGCGGAGCAAGCTAGATGCCAGATCACGTAAGATGATGTTTCTAGGCTATCCACGAGGAGTCAAGGGATACAGGCTATGGGATCCCTTGGAAAAGAAGGTCATCATTAGTCGGGATGTGACTTTTGATGAGGAGTCAGTCCTACGGAGGTGAGCAGGCATAGAGGAGCAGCAGGAGCAGGAGGAGGTCCAGCAGGGCGCTGGTGGACAGCTTACCTCTTTTATTTTACCTCTTGCAGGTACTACTGGAGGATATGACATTCAGGTGGAGAACCTACCTAAGGTGTCTCCACAGGTGGAGAGGACTCAGATGGATGATCGAGGTGGAGAGGTCCAGCAGGAGCGAGCTGGACCGAGGACTGATATCGGTGTTGCCCTACACAAGCCCAAGAGGATCATCAGGCAACCGGATCGATATGGCTTCGAGGAGATGCTGTCATATGCCCTGGTGACAGTGAATAGAGACCCATATATGTATCAGGAGGCTATTGAGAGCCAGAACAGAGAGTGGTTGGTCCAGGCAATGTCCGAGGAGATGCAGTCTCTCCATCAGAACCAGACGTGGCGATTGGTGCATTTGCCACAGGGGAAGAGGCCCATTGGCTGCAAATGGGTCTACAGTCACAAAGAAGGGTCTTCAGAGCAGGGAGGTATCAGATTCAAGGCGAGGTTAGTGGCCAAGGGATACTCCCAGAAGGAAGGCATCGACTTCAGCGAGGTCTTCTCTCCCATCGTCAGACATACTTCCATCAGAGTGTTGCTGAGCATTGTAGCAGCTCAGGATTTAGAGCTGGAGCAGATGGATGTCAAGACGGCATTCCTCCATGGGCATTTGGAGGAGAGGATTTACATGGAGCAGCCATCCGATTTCAGGGATCCAGGATCAGAGGGAAAGGTATGCTTGTTGCAGAAGTCGCTGTACGGGCTGAAGCAGTCGCTGAGGCAATGGTACAAGCGGTTTGACTCCTATGTACGCAGCATTGGACTTTTTAGGTGTGAGTTTGATCCCTGTGTTTATGTTCAGTCTCTTGAGGATGGTTCTAGGGTGTTCCTACTCTTGTATGTGGATGACATGCTTATAGAATGCAAGAGTAGGAAGGTTGTGCAGGATCTGAAGGCATCCTTATCTCGGGAGTTTGAGATGAAGGATTTGGGCCCTGCAAGGAAGATCCTAGGCATGGAGATTTTCAGAGATCGAGCCAGGAGGGTGCTGCATCTATCTCAGGGGGGCTACATACAGAAGGTCTTAGAGAAGTTCGGGATGAAGGGAGCAAAGCCGGTGGAGCTGCCACTTGCCGGTCACTTCAGACTCTCGAAGACCATGGCGCCACAGACTGAGGTGGAGGCTCAGGAGATGGAGAAGGTTCCTTATGCTTCAGGAGTTGGAAGCTTGATGTATGCGATGGTCTGTTGTAGGCCAGACATCGCTCATGCAGTGAGTTAGGTTAGCAGGTTCATGGCGCAGCCTGGCAGAGAGCACTGGAGAGCTCTGAAGTGGATATTCAGATACCTGGCAGGTTCAGTTGGAGTTGGCATCTGCTACGGACAGCGAGGAGGTGCAGTGGGATACTCTGACATGTCCAAAGAGGCTCAGGGGCTGATTGGTAGTTATGTAGATGCAGACTTTGATGGAGATGTGGATACCCGGAGGTCTACGACAGGCTTCATCTTTAGCCTGTATGGAGGTCCTATTTCTTGGAGATCGTGTCTGCAGCCTATCACGGCCCTATCCACTATAGAGGCAGAGTACATCGGACTGACAGAAGTAGCTAAGGAGGCACTTTGGCTGAAGGGTTTGTTGACGGAGATGGGCCTTACTCAGGAGGCCATTAGAGTGCACTGTGACAGCTAGAGTGCACTTCTATTAGCACAGAACTCAATCTATCATGCCAGAACAAAGCACATCGACATTCGATATCATCAGATCAGGGAGCTTGTGGAGGATGGCGAGGTGGAGCTGGTAAAGGTACACACCAAGGAGAATCCAGCTGATGCACTTACGAAGGTACTTCCACGGGACAGCTTTCAGAGATGTGTTGAGCTGATTCGGCTGATGGACAGAGTGGAGCTGGTTGAGGCCTTGAGACACCAAGGTGGAGATTGTTGTGATCCAGGTGGTGTGCCCAAGGCCCAGGGGACCAAGGATAAGGCCAAGGTCCATCATTCATGAGGGCTTCATGGAGGCTCTAGGGCTAGTTGGGCCCTAGGTTGAAAGGCTGTGGGCCTTTTGGGTTCTTGAGGTCTAGGTTATATGGGCCTCAAGGGACCAACTCTTTATGGGCTAGGTCTGAGCCCAGGATAGATGAGATTAGATCGAGTCATGGGTGTACATGGGCTTGGGTTAACCTAATCTCCTATAGAGTTGGTCAAGGGAGTTTTGGGTTTGGGTCACTTGACCCGGTGTTTATATATACATGTACTTGTATAGGTTTGATAAAGCTAAGTAATAGATGACTCTTTCTCCCATGTCTCTCTCTCTCTTCTCCCTCTCTCTCCAGCCATCTTCCATGCCCCAAGAGCAAGAAACCCTAGGGTTTCTTTCCGCCAGGTCCAGATAAGGAAAGAAAGAAGGGAGGCGCTAGCCCCTTCCTCTCTTACAGCCGCCAACCAGATCTGTCTTCTCCTCTCTTGCAGCCACCCAAACATCAGGTCCAAGATCTGAAATCTCTTGAGAAGAGGTTGGTACAAGTCCCTCTCAGATCTGGAGTTGATCTGAGGTCGTTTGAGGCGCGGGTGAGATCTCCATTAACAGATCTACAGGAAAGGCTGCAACAGGATAGATCTGTGAGGTCTATCTCCATCTACTTTCTTCCCCATCTAGAACTCCTCGATTCGAGATCTACAAATTAGATAACCTCGGTCCAGGTCTGATCTGGTTGGGTACCAGATCTTGGATTTTTTAGAGGTGTTTTCAGAGGCGTTCTTCATTTGGAACAAAAGGCTGACGAAGAAGACAGCAACCAGGTTGATTTCGTCAACAGCCTTAGATCGTGTCCAAAAGTCTCCAGATCTGTTCGTTGCTGGTTCCGCTACACCCAAGGTTCGTGGGAGGAGTAGGGATTGTGCTCCAATAGAACTGTCCCAAAAATTAGATCATCTTCTAAATACTGGACAATCCCCGATTCCATCTAATCAAATCTAAGAAGTTTGTGCATTGTGTGCAAGTCTGAACCATTTTGTTAGTGAATGCCCAGTCGCACCTCAATTTCTTGAGTTTGTGCATGAGCAGGTTCAGCAAGCTCAAGTCCAACAAGCTCGCAGACCAGAAAATGATCCATATTCGAATACTTATAACCCCGGCTGGAGAAACCATCCAATTTTTTCCTGGAGACCATAACCAATGGTTGGCCCTGCCGCACCTCGACCTCAATATCAGGACCCAACATATAGGCATGGACCATACCATCAATTTCAAAATGCTCCTCAACCGTCTACTACTGGTCACAGCTTAGCTTTTGAGGAAAAAGTTTTGAAAGCACTAGAACGATTAGAAGTCAACACTCAGACCCTCAACTCCCACACATAATACATTGCTAAGCTAGAGACCCAAATAGGTCAACTAGTGACTGCATTCAGTAGGAGGGAAGGAGGAAAATTACCTAGCCAACCCGAGAGTAATCCAAGAGGGCAATTTGTGATTGAGAGCTCTAATACCCCAGAAGCTTTTTCTGAACACGCCAAATCAATCATGACTCGGAGAAGTGGGAAGGTCATTAAACACACTAGTAAAACCAATGAGACCGACCCTAAACCTCTAACCGAAGCCAAATCACCCAAGAACAAGGAGGACCTTAAAATAGAGAATGAACCAACTGCACCAGAATCATCTTACTTACCTAAAGCCCCATTTTTAGATGCCCTGAAAAGCCCTATTCCTGTAGATAAGAAGGGAGGAAAACTCGATGAGATGTTGGAATTGTTTAAGCAAGTCCAAATTAATCTTCCCCTTCTAGACGTAATCAAACAGGTCCCTGCTTATGCCAAATTTTTGAAAGATTTATGCACCTAAAAACGTAAATCTAGATCACAAATCTCAAAGAAAGTATGCCTCACTGAACAGGCTAGTTCTATCTTCCAGCATGCCACTCCTCCAAAGCTTTCGGACCCAGGAGCCCCCATCATTTCCTGTGTTATAGGAGATTATCACATTGAAAAAGCTCTTCTAGACTTAGGGGTAAGTGTGAATCTTTTACCTAGTTCAGTGTATAAATTTTTTAGATTCGGAGAACTGAACCCACATCAGTCACACTGCAGTTAGCCGACAGATCAATTAAGGAACTACGTGGAATGCTTGAGGATGTCTTAGTCAAGGTAGATGAGTTTTACTTTTCAGTTGATTTTTTGGTTCTCGACATGGAACTAAGTGGCAACCCAAGATAAATTTCTATTATCTTAGGATGACCCTCCCTAGCTACGGTAAATGCATGTATTAATTGTAGGACAGGAGTCATGGATGTATCGTTTGGGAATAAGAAATTGAGACTGAATGTGTTTGGTGCTTTCCAAGAACCATCAATGTATAGTTGCTTCGAAGTAGATACACTAGAAGACATTATAGAAGATGCAACACCCACAATTCTAGCACCAGACCCCTTAGATACTTGCTTGGCTCACTTTGGAGTGTATGACTTTAAGGGATATATGAAAGAAGTTAACACCTTGTTGGATACACCACACGATAAAACCACTCCTCCATGGACAATCAAGTATGAGCCATTGCCCACATTAGCCAGTACACCAAGAGTCCCATCTTTAGAATCATCACCTACGTTAGAATTGAAACCCCTTCCTGCTACGCTCAAGTATGTATTTCTAGGACCCAATGACACCCTTCCGGCAATCATTGCATCAGACTTGACCCCTAATCAGGAAGCATAATTGGTTGGTATTCTGAAGGAACACAAAAAGGCTATCGGTTGGTCCATTGCCGATTTAAAAGGAATTGACCCCTCCATTTGCATGCACCATATTCATTTTGAGGCAAATGCCAAACCCCATCGAGATATGTAGAGGAGATTAAACCCAAACATGCATGAAGTAGTAAAGAAAGAGATGGTAAAGTGGTTAGATGCTGGAATCATCTACCCCATATCCGATAGTAAATGGATCAGTCCCACTCAAGTAGTACCTAAGAAATCAGGTATTACTGTGGTTGAGAATAAAGAAGATGAACTGCTTCCCACTCGCATATCATCTGGATGGCGAGTATGCATAGATTATAGAAAACTAAATGCCGTTACTAGGAAGGACCATTTTTCATTGCCCTTCATCGATCAAATCTTAGAACAGTTAGCAGGACAAAATTTCTTCTACTTTTTTTATGGTTATTTAGGGTACAATCAAGTACCTGTATTTTTGGATGACCAAGAAAAGACTACCTTCACCTGCCCCTATGGCACCTTCGCTTTTTGACGTATGCCATTCGGGCTCTGCAATGCACCCGCTACATTTCAACAGTGCATACTGGTCATTTTTTCGGATATGGTGGACAAATGTCTTGAAGTTTTTATGGATGATTTTTCTGTATTTGGAACCACTTTTGAGGATTGTCTCCATAATCTTTCCAAAGTTCTTAAACGGTGTATGGAGACAAATCTTGTCCTAAGTTAGAAAAAGAGCCATTTCATGGTACGGAAGGGAATTGTATTAGGACATATTATTTCTGAAAGAGGGATAGAGGTAGATAAAGCCAAAGTTGAGGTCATTTCAAAACTACCATCCCCTACTTCGGTCTGACAAATACGATCCTTCTTAGGTCATGTCGGATTTTATAGACGCTTCATCAAAGACTTTAGCAAGATTTCAAGACCCTTGTGCAATTTGTTGGCCAAGGACACACCATTTATCTTTGACGAAGACTGTTTGAAAGCATTCAACACATTACGAACAGCCCTGACAACAGCACCCATAATAAAACCCCCTAACTGGTCCATTCCATTTGAGATTATGTGTGATGCCTCTGACTTTGCAATAAGTACCATCTTAGGCCAAAAAATCAATAAGGAGCCACATGTGATCTATTATGCTAGCAAGACTCTTTTCGATGCCCAATTAAACTACACCACAATAGAAAAAGAGCTACTAGCAGTAGTGTTCGTCCTTGAAAAATTTTGCTCATATCTGTTAGGATCTAAGGTTCTAGTTTACTCTGATCATGTGGCTTTGAAACATCTCCTCTCAAAGAAAGATACTAAATCACGTTTGATCAGATGGATCCTTCTTTTATAAGAATTCGATCTGAAAATCTAAGATAAGAAGGGTTTCGAGAATGTGGTAGCTGATCACATCTCCAGGATCTTAGTTGAACACGCGATAGGCATAGATGAGGTCAAAGAGAAATTTTCTGACGAACAACTTTTTGCAATCTTCTCTAGCCGTCCTCCATGGTTTGCCCATATTGTCAATTACTTATCAACATGACAAGTATCTTCTCACTGGACAAAACAAGAAAAGGATCGATTTTTCTCGCAAATTAAACATTATTTTTGGGAGAAACCTGAACTATTCAAATATTGTCCTGACCAAATTATTCGTCGTTGTATCCCCGAAAGTGAATTTCAAAGCATTCTCACTTTTTGCCATTCTTCGGCATGTGGAGGATATTTTAGTGAAAGAAAAACTACAGCAAAAGTGCTACAGAGTGGGTTTTATTGGCCAACGCTTTTCAAGGATGCATATGAATTTGGCCGAAGTTGTCTGCAATGTTAGCAAACAGAAAATTTATCCAAGAAGGATATGATGCCGCTGACCCCCATTTTAGTAGTAGAAATCTTCGATGTTTGGGGGATTGATTTCATGGGACCTTTTCCAGCCTCGTTTGGATTTGAATATATTCTGGTGGCAGTTGATTACGTGTCAAAATGGGTGGAGGCAATAGCTATACGGACTAATGATAATAAAGTTATAACTAGTTTTATCCAACGAAACATCATTAGTTGATTTGGCTTTCCAAGGGTGATCATTAGTGATGGGGGGACTCATTTTACGCAAAAATATTTTGAAGCACTTATGAAAAAATATAATATTACACACAAAGTGGCCACACCATATCACCCCCAATCTAATGGTCAGGTAGAGGTGTCAAATAGGGAGATTAAACATATCCTAGAAAAGACGGTTAGGCCCGATAGAAATGATTGGTCTCTTTGCTTAGATGATGCATTATGGGCTTACCGTACAGCTTTTAAAACCCCTATCGGTATGTCACCCTACCGATTAGTTTATGGCAAAGCTTGCCATCTGTCGGTTGAATTAGAACATTGAGCACTTTGGGCCATACGAATATTTAATTTTAACATGAAGAATACAGGTTCTAATCGAAGGTTGCAAATCAATGAATTGGAAGAACTTCGCAACAATGCATACAAGAGTTCATGAATTTACAAGGCTCGAACCAAAGTATTTCATGACAAATATATATCTAGAAAATTGTTTGAGCTAAATCAAAAGGTATGGCTTTTCAATTTCAGGTTACGCCTTTTTTCCGGCAAACTTTGATCCCGATGGGATGGACCTTTCATTGTCACACAAATATTCCCACATGGAGCAATTGAAATTCATGACCCCCAGAATGGCAATACATTTAAGATAAACGGCCAACGTCTGAAGCTATATGTAGATGAAATTGCACATAAAGAATGAATCGACACCATCTACCTGTGTGATCCACTTTATAATGAATAATAAACTTGATGTCTGGCTGAAGACGTAAAACTTAGTGCTTGTTGGGAGGCAACCCAATGATTTTATTTATTTTTTACTTTACTGCAGCTGCAGAAATTTAGAACAAGAGCCTATTAATCAATGAAGCTATCTTCAACTTCCGAAGCAAAATTATCCCAGGTGCACTCTCTCCTTTTATTTTCTTTGCTTTCCTACTCCATTGAGGACAATGTAGATTAAGTTAGGGGGAGAAGAAAATTAATCAAAGGTCGAGTATGGTCAGAAATAATTAGTTTTGTGTATCCAAATTTTATTTTGATTAAGAGTCAATTAGGCATCCTAATCAATGAATGATTAAAGGTCAAGATAATTTTAGAGATACTGAGAAATAAATTATTAAAAAAATTCAATAAATGATAGAGTTTAGACTAGACCAAATTTTAAGAGTGATTCTACAATCCTCTTCTTATTGATCTCAATAAAGAATCTGCTTCATGAGAGATTGGGTGGAAAAGTCGAGGTATGCAAAAATTCTCCTTAAAATTTTTATTTTAAAAAAAAATATATTGATTTCTTAATGAGTAACCGAGCCCCTTCGCCTAAGTAAGCATTGTGGTTCGTATAAAAAGATGGGCAATGTTAAAAAAATAAATAAATAATGGATAATAAGGGGACTAAATTGCAAGAAGATAATAAACCTCTCTCACATTAAGTTAGAGGATTTAAAGAGTAATGTGGGGAGTTGGTGAAAGAAAAACTCTTGAAATTTCTTTAGTTAATACTCAGCCACTAATTGGGTCAAATTGATAATCTAATGAAGTATCTCTTTAATGGTTTGACTAGGTATCATCTACCTTTTGGGATGTCTAACCTAACTTTTTATTCAAGATCGAGTCGGTACACAATGCTGATATATCTATTTTACTCGAGGATGAACAAAATTCAAGTTGGGGGGTGTGATAAACACTTAATTTAAGTCATTTAAAGCAAAAAATTATATTTAATTTATTTTATTTATTAAAAATTTGATGCTTCTTTTTATGTTTTATAGAAAAGATGATCGTCGATACAAAGAGTCCGATTCGTAGATCAAAAAGACTCAAGTTTGAAGAAAATTGGACTTAAAACAAAATTTAAATAAAAGAAGGATGCATACGGTATTATAGAAAATGAAGATACTATGCAAGGAACCCAAAAAAGATATAGGCATCATTTTAAAGAAATAAAAGTTTCTTTTTGTAATTTTCTAATCAAAAAGGAGCGTAAAGGAGTGTGGCTGGCACGTTTTTGATGGGCTTCATGCGATTTGAATTTTAGTGCAGGCCCGAGGCTTGAGCGTGGGAGCTGGTGAGTGGCTTGGTTCAAACGTGGTGGGTCTGATCCAAGATGCAGGTGCGTGGGGTTTCAAGTGAAATAAAGATGATGGCTTTTGTTGGTGCGATGGTGTGGCATCGGGCATGGCGGGCGTGCGGCATGGCAGGTCGTGGGGACAGACAGACGCTCATAATAGCAGATAGATCTGGAAATTAAAGGAAAAAAGATAATACTTGGAAATACTTCAAGAGGAAGAATTTGTATTTTCTTTATCTACTTGTGATCTTTCCATCTCATCCATCCATCTTTTAGTCCTTAGTATTTTCTTTAGTCCCACATCTGAAAACCATGTAAAACTCCTCCCTCCTAACACCTATAAAAAGGCTCTTGTACTCTCATTTGAGGGGGAGCCCAAAAATTCTTCTAGAGCCTTGCATAGAGGAAGAGAAAGGGACTACTCCATGAGCAGCTAGGCTAGCAGTCTCGGGAGTGGAGAAGAAATTTTGTAACAACACAGAGTGAGTTTATTGTTCTAAACTTTCTTGTATTTCTTTATATGCAATAAAGATTGTGCTTTTTATTTAAATCATCATGAGTTCTTTATTTTCTCTCTTTCATATGCTTTTATTTATGCTTTCCTATTAGATTAATATTAGGAATAACTTTTACTTTTTGGAGACGCACCATGATCTACGAGTATGGGGCGTGCCGAGGAAAGAAGAGTTGTTTACCTAGTACTTTTCGAAGACGTGCCGTGATCTACGGGTACGGGGTGTGCCAAGAAAAGTAGATATTTTTTCTAAGATTAATCACATCTATTTAATTAAAAAAAAAAAAAGAGATACAACTCTACTAGTGCAAAATTAATTCAAAACTTCCGAGCTTTTTATTTTCTAATTACATCAATTTTAAGATAATTTATTTTCTAAATCAAAACAATGCTTCTTTCTTTTATTTTGCAATCTCAACTTAGCCCAAGGTCTCTGAGGATACGATCTCGACTCATCCTACCTACATAGTGAGTAGAGTTATTTTTGGTGCTATCAACGACTACGCATCACCGACCTACACTCGCCGCGTGTCCCACTCACCATGACAGGCTACTGAAAATGGCTGACAGCTGACAAAATCATTATTATGCCGTACCTAGAGCCACACTCTAGCAGGAATTCCAAAAAAATCTTTTCGGATCACCTTGATTTGAAAAGACTCCAGCACTAGCGCACCAAACGCCAAAATATCTAGAAACCATCGAGTGCGAAAATCAAGGGAGGCAACTTCGGCTGTGAGAATTTCTCTGTACTTCATTCAGAACCCGAACTCGAAAGTAGGGGGACTGGTGTTGGGTATAAAATACCCCCAGCCGAAGTTTGCAAAAGGCCAACCCTTCCAGGGCTTTTCCGGCTTTCGACCTTGTGTGACGTCTTTCTGAACTCCCTCGACCATCCGAACTTCTCCGACAATGAGCTTCTCCATTCACCTACCGGGCCGCTCCAATTACTCTTTGGGCTTCACTATCAGCCGATCTTCTACAGTGATCAACTATTCTCCGAATCCCTTCCAGACTTCTTTCGACCATGGACGATCCTACTCCGAACTTCTTTCGGACTTCGTCAATATCCGAGCTTCTCCGACAATGATATTTCTACAGTAACCAGACCCCATCCAAGTTTCTATGATGGTCGACCACCTTTCGGATTCCACCCGAGCTCCTGCGAGAGCCAAACTTCTACAGCAAGCAGTCTACTCCGAACTCCTACTGCAGGTGGTCTACTTCAGATATCTATTGTAAGTGAATTCCATTCGAGCCTCTACTGTAGATAAATTTCTTTCGAACTTCTATTACAAGTAGATTTCAGCCGAGCTTCTTCGTAGCTGGATCCCAGATGAGCTTCTTCAACGGGATAGGCTCCACCAGCCAAGTCACTATTCTGAGCTTCCACGATAACCGATCTTCGATCGAGCTTCTACAACAAGCGGCCTCGTTTCAGCCTTCTACAAGAACCGAACTCCATCTGAACTCTCATAGCGGATGGATTCTGGATGAACTTTTACAATAGATGGGTTCCAGCAGCTGGATTTCTACAACGACCAACTGCCTCCAATGTCCGCCGTACCTCCCCAGTCGTCAACCTTCAATAGCGTCAGTCGGACTTCAACAATGCCATCCGGACTTCCACAGGATCCTACAGACTCCTCCAATGGATGAATCTCTCCAACGCCACCCGAAGTCCACTACCGGTCGACCCTCTACCAAATTCCTCATGAAACTGGACTTCTCCAACAGAAAGTCTCCATCCGAGCTTCTATAGCAGATGACTCCCACCTGCAGCATCAGCGCTCTAGGCACCAAACAATAGTAGACCCATCAGCAATCTCGAAAACATTCGAGTTCCTCCTGGATTGACGAGATAGAGAGCCCTTCCGCTCCATCAGACATCCTAGTCGAGCTTCAGTCGATAGATCCAAACTCTCTGGCAAGTCACGATAATGGCCGCTACCCTACTCCACTCTCTGTGATGGATTTCATATGGTTCCACCACTCTCTGGCAAGTCGCGACAATGGACACCACTCCACTCTCCGTAACAAACTCCACGTGGCCCTGAACGGCCCCCTGATGCCACTACTCTCCGTAACAAACTCTGCATGGCCCTGAACGGCCCACTACCAGGCAGTTACAGATGTCGCTGTCAATCAGTTACACTCTCCATCTATAAAAAGGGACCTCCAGATATATTTTTCTCTAAGCTCTAAACTCTATCTCGAAACTCTGCTAAAATTTTCACTCGAGCACTCCATTTTTATTGAAGTAGAGTACTGACTTGAGTGTTGGAGGGTCTTGCCGAAGTACCCCCAACTCTGATTTAGACTTCCCTTGCAGGTTCCGACGGTGGCTGCATTCATCTCAACTCCAGCTTCTCCGGCTTTGGCGAAATTCTGCACTAACACCCATAATCCGAACAGAATCCCACTGGACTGGGTCATTGAAGTCCAAATGGACTAGGATTCTCTCAAATTATAATAGTTGCTAAATAATTTAATTTGATCAAATAATGAAATTAGATCCTAATCAAGTTAAATTAGATTTAATTTGATTAGATTCAAGTTTGAGTTTTACTCAAATTGGGTCTCATTAGTCTAATTGGATTGGATTGATAAGTGTTTGACTTATTTTGAAACCCAAACCCAATTTGATTGACCAAGTCCAGGATATAACCAATTGATTGAGAAAAACTGCAAAGAACTGACTTAGGACTTTAGAATGGTTCTAAACTCTGAAAAAGGTTAGGGTATGTTCTAGACAAAGATTCTCGTGTTATCAATGTTGTGATCCAGGTGGTGTGCCCAAGGCCCAGGGGACCAAGGCTAAGGCCAAGGTCCATTATTCATGAGGGCTTCATGGAGGGTCTAGGGCTAGTTGGGCCCTAGGTTGAAAGGCTGTGGGCCTTTCGGGTTCTTGAGGTCTAGGTTATGTGGGCCTCAAGGGATCAACTCTTTATGGGCTAGGTTTGGGCCCAGGATAGATGAGATTAGGTCGAGTCATGGGTGTACATGGGCTTGGGTTAACCTAATCTCCCATAGAGTTGGTCAAGGGAGTTTTGGGTTTGGGTCACTTGACCCTATGTTTATATATACATGCTATATAGGTTTGATTAAGCCAAGAAAATATAGAACTCTTTCTCCCAAGTCTCTCTCTCTCTTCTCCCTCTCTCTCCAGCCATTCTCCACACCCCAGGAGCAAGAAACCCTAGGGTTTCTTGCCGCCAGATCCATAAAAGGAAAGAAAAGCAAGGAGGCGCTAGCCCCTTCCCCCTTGCAGCTGCCGACTCTCTCTCTTCTCCCTCTCTTGAAGCCACCCAAGCATCAGGTCCAGAACTTGAAATCTCTTGCGAAGAGGTTGATACAAGTCCCTCTCAGATCTGGAGTTGACCTGAGGTCGTTTGAGGCACGGGTGAGATCTCCATCAACAGATCTACAGGAAAGGCTGCAGCAGGACAGATCTGTGATGTCTGTTTCCATCTACCTTCTTCCCTATCTAGAATACCTTGATTTGAGATCTATGAATTGAAAGACCTCGGTCCAGGCCTGATCTGGTTGGGTACCAGATCTTGGAATTTTTATAGGTGATTTTAGAGGCGTTCTTCATCTGGAATGAAAGGCTGATGAAGAAGACAGCAATCAGGCTGATTTCGTCAAGAGCCTTTGATCGAGTCCAGAAGTCTCCAGATTTGTTTGTTGCTGGTTCCACTATACCCAAGATCCATGGGAGGAGCCAGGATCATGTTTCAATAGTTGGTATCAGAGCCACGATGGTGAGGAAGCGGTTCCAAGCACGAGAAGTTGAAGATCCCAAGTGCTGAAAATTTTCAGTAAGGTACCATCAAGGTATATTCTACACTTCTTGATTTTATATTGCTTGTTTGGCTTAGATCCAGTCATGGGCAGCAATATGAAGGTCGAGTTCGAGAAGTTTGATGGTAAGAAAAAAATTTTCCATGTGAAAAATCTGGGTGGAGGATCTTCTGGTGCAAGCAGATCTGGATCAGGCTTTGGATGAGAAGCCTGAGGGAATGACAGATAGATAGTGGGCATCGTTGGAGAAAAAAGTATACTGATCAGAGGATGTTTGACGGATGCGGCATTGTATTCGGTGCTGGAAGAAAAGATCCCGAAGGGCCTTTGGTTGAAGTTGCACACCATGTATATAGGGAAGAATATGTGCAACAAGCTGATGCTGAAGAAGAGATTGTACAGTCTTCAGATGCAGGAGGGATCTGATGTGATTGGCCACATTCAGAGGTTCGACTAGTTGTGCATGGAGTTGATGAATATCGGGGTGAAGCTGGATGAGGAAGACAAGTCCCTATTGCTTTTATGTTCGCTGCCAGGATCATATGACTCTTTGGAGACTACACTGCTCTACGGCAAGGAGACTTTGGAATATGAGGACATGGTCTCGGTGCTGAGGTCTAATGAGCAAAGAGAAAAGTTGACCAAAGATCGAGCTCCCCAGGAGGGTTTGGCAGTAGGGGAGAGGACAGGTAGAGGCAGAGGCAGAAGCAAGTCCAGGGGGCGGTCCAAGTCCAGGAAGGGAAAGAAAGAGATGAAATGCTTCAAGTGCAATGAGTTCGGACACTTCAAGCAAGAATGTCCACTATGGAAGAGCAAGAAGGGAGAAAGAAGTGGCTCAGAATCAGTGAGTGCAGTTGCTGGGTAGCAGGTGGAGGATGATCTACTTGTGGTATCAGATGGTCACAGGCATTACACAGAGGAGTGGACACTAGACTCTGCGTGCTCACATTACTACACACCACACAGGTCTTGGTTTGCGACATACACCAAGGCAGATGAGGGATCAGTGACTCTAGGCGACAATCATCCTTGCAAGGTGGCTGGGATAGGGACAGTCAGGGTGAGGATGTTTGATGGGATTGTGAGGACATTGACAAATGTAAAGCACATCCCAGAGCTGAAAAAGAATCTGGTGTCACTAGGCTACTTGGAGCGCAGTGGATACAGCTTCAGCAGTAGGGCTAGAAGCGGAGTACTGAACATCTCCAATGGAGCTATGGTGGTGATGAGAGGCAGGAGGTTGGACAATAACCTCTATCGCATAGAGGGATCTGTGGTGATCGAAGAGTCTGATGCAGTAGCTGCAGCACAGGACCAGCAGGGGGCTTACAGGATGTGGCACTACCGCCTAGGCCACATGGGTGATAAGGGGCTGAGGGAGTTGAGCAGGAGAGGTGTTATAGCCCAAGCCCAATTTAAAAGACCCAAGCCCATTCAAAAAAAAAAAAAAACAGGGAGAACAGGGGATCGAGAAGAAGACTCCCGGTAGGAGTCTTCTTCTCCGATCAAACCTCGGAGATCGGAGTCCTAGGACCTCTCAGAGACCTAGGGCTCTCTATAAAAAGACATCCCCTTCTTTAAAAATCGATCATCGGCCCTCTTCCCCTCTTCTTCTCCCTGATTTTTCGATTTGGAGTCGCAGAAACTCCTCTTGTTCTCACCGTGATTGCTCGCCGGTGGGGTCACCGGAGGTTGAGGTAAGTTTCTCTTATCTTCCTCTCTTCTTTCCCCTTCCTCCCGTGCCTTTGTGCGCGACTGCCGGCGACGGGAGTCATCGATTCTTGGTCGGAAAAAGAAACCCCTGTTTTGGTCTCTTTTCCCTTGGATTTTTCGACATCGGCGGTCGATTAGTGATCGCAATCGACCGTCGGCCATGCTTCTCCGTAACCGGGGGAGTGGCCCCCTCTGCCGTCGGCCTCTGCCGTGGCAGCCGCAGCCTGAATGGCCCGACAAAAGGAGGGGACCGTCGGTCCCCTGTTCAGCTTGGAAGGAGCCCGAGAGAAGAAGAAGAAAAAGAGAAAAAGAAAAGAAAAGAAAAGAAAAAGAAAAAAAAAGAAGAAAAAAAAGAAAAAGAAGAAAAAGAGAAAAAGAAAAGAAAAGAAAAGAAAAAGAAGAAAAAGAGAAAAGAAAAGAAAATAAATATATATATATATAATATATATATATATATATACATATATATATATATATAAATTAAAAAAAATGAGAGAGAGAGTTTCTCTCTCTTCTCTCTCTTCTTTCAGTCTGAACCCTTACTTTCTCTCTCTGGAATTAGACTTTCTCTCTCTAGAATTTTTTCTCTCTAAGTTGTTTCTCTCTCTTGATGGATTTCTCTCTCTAAAGTTATTCCTATAGAATTAGCATAGTGTAAGGTTTCATTTTGATGATTTTGATCAAGTTTAGGAAAGAGTCTGATTTTAAGTGAGGTTTTGATTTGGAATTTGTTTAGATTGAATTTTGAATTAAAATTAATGTAAAAAAAATTAATTTTGGATAATAGACACTGAAGAATCTTCTAGAAGTTAGTCGATCTATTCATTCAATACTCCGTGAAAGATAAGTAATGAATCATCTTCTCAAGATATTTCATATTTATTTTGAAAATAAATAATTATTCTCTAAAATTATGCATGAATTATGAATTATGTTTTGAAAGGAAAGTACTTTTGAAATATTATGGTATGTCGATTATGCACATGTTCAGTGAAAAGTTTATGATATATTATGATACAAAGTATTTTGATACAGATCGAATTTATGCTCTCAGTCTAACTATGTTTTAGTGGGCCCCACCAATGGGGATTATACGTTGGTACTTAGTGGACCCTGTCAGTGGGGGTTGTGCGCTGGTATTCTGTGGACCCCGGGGGTTAAACATTGGTCATAGTCGAGGCTGTTGAGTTACGAGTGTTTTGAATCGATTCGAATTTATGATTATATTATATGTGAATATTCAAAAATATTGGATTTGTATTAAATCAACATGAAATATATTTTTTTATATTTATTTGCAACATTATTCTTAAAAATTATATAATATCTGAAATATCTAGTTGAGATATTTGTTATTTACTGGGCTATCTAGCTCATTACCTTTCTTTCTATTTTTCAGATTCAGATAATTAATTTCGAGCGTGGGAAGAAATATTGGGACAGAGCTTTTAGAGGCGAGATTTAGCATTGTCAACTTCATTGAACTTAGATCTATTATTTTATTATTAGTAAAAAAAAAAAATTATTGGATGTAAGATATTTATTTTAATTACTTGAATTAAAGTTGAATAATAATTATTTAAATTTATTCTGCTGTGATGCATTGATATCGTGATGAGATGCCTTGCATGCTTATGGAGAGAGTTCTTCATAAGTATGCGGCGGTTGCCGCGACCTCCTGCTCGCGATCTCGGGCTAGAGGCGTGATAATTAATATGGTATCAGAGCATAAGTGGATAAATTATGACACATAGAATTTGACATAGTATGAGTGTAGGTGGGTAAACATTAGAAATATTGGGACGTTAAAATATGAGCATCACAATAAATCTATCCTAATAACTAGATAAATGAATCTAATAAGGTTTTACTACTACAAGGTTACAATGCCTCCTCGTAGAATGACAAGAACTACTCAAAGAATTGCAAGAGAGACATCACAACCTCGGGATGGTAGCACTCTCCATCTGACCAGTGGCACCCCTCAGGAGGAGGGAGTTGTAGATCCTAATGGGAGTACTTCGAGAGCACGTCAGGAACCAGATATGGCTCAGTTAATGCAGACCCTAATCAGGATGGCACAAGCGCAACAACAAATACAGCAGTAAATGCTTGAACAACAGCAGATACAACGAGATACACAACAACATCAGCATCCACCACCATAATATAGAGAGCAACCAGTACAACGAAACAATATTTCAGAATTTAAAAAGCTTGCTCCTCCAGCTTTCAAGGGGACTACTGAACCTTTGGAGGCTGATAACTGGATAATGGAGATGGAGAAGGCCTTCGCTTTTCAAGAGTATCTTGATGAAGAAAAGATTCGATATGCAGCTTATTTACTACAAGGAGAAGCATACAACTGGTGTCAGTGACTACAGCGCAAGCATGAACAAGACGGCGAAATACTTACCTGGGAAAGATTTCGGATTGCATTCTACGATCAATATTTTTCTCGAAGTATAAGGATCCAGAAAGAGCAAGAGTTTATTTATTTGAAGTAAAAGGGTATGACTGTGACTGAATATGAAGCAAAATTTATAGAGTTAGCAAAATTTGCTCCGAGATTAGTGGATGGTGAGCAAGAATGTGTTCACAAGTTTGAGATGGGACTGAGAACTGAGATTCGAAAATAAGTGGTTCCATATGAATTGACAATTTATGCAGATGTGGTAAACAAAGCATTGATAATTGAAAGAGAAGTCAATGAAGAACGCATGGAAAGGGAAAGAAAGCAAAGAAAGAGAGCAAAATCAAATGATACACAAGGGCATAATAATAAAAATATCAAAAGCTCAACTAAGGGAGCAATAAATAATAAGACTCAACAGATTGATAGTAAACAGTGCTCCAGATGTGGCAAAAATCATGCAGACAAGGATTGCCATTGGAATACAGGTGCTTGTTTCAAATGTGGTCAGATGGATCATAAAATTGCTAGCTGCCCGCTAAATACTGAAAATCAAGTTGGCCAAAGAACTTATGAAGGGCAACATAAGGGTGGTGGACAGATTTCTAAAGCCCAGGGAAGAGTTTATGCGCTTACTCAACAAAATGCACAGGCTTCCAATACAATGGTGACCGGTATGAAAAATTTCGAGGATGAAATTTCTTTTAGGAGTGAAGAATGTTATAGCCCAAGCCCAAGCCCGATTTAAAAGACCCAAGCCCATTCAAAAAAAAAAACTAGGGAGAACAAGGGATCGGGAAGAAGACTCCCGATAGGAGTCTTCTTCTCCGATCAAACCTCAGAGATTGGAGTCCTAGGACCTCTCGGAGACCTAGGGCTCTCTATAAAAAGACCTCCCCTTCTTTAAAAATCGATCATCGGCCCTCTTTCCCTCTCCTTCTCCCTGATTTTCTGATTTGGAGCTGCGGACACTCCTCTTGTTCTCGCTGTGATTGCTCGCCGATGGGGTTACCGGAGGTCGAGGTAAGTTCCCCTTCTCTTCCTCTCTTCTTTCCCCTTCCTCCCGTGCCTTTGTGCGCGGCTGCCGGCGATGGGAGTCGCCGATTCTTGGTCTCTTTTTCCTTGGATTTTCTGGCACCGGCGATTGCAATCGACCACCGGCCATGCTTCTCCGTAACCTGGGGAGTGGCCCCCTCTTGCCACCGGCCTCCGCTGTGGCGGTCGTGGCTTGAATGGCCCGGCAAAAGGAGGGGACCGTCGGTCCCCTGTTCGGCCTGGAAGGAGCCCGAGAGAAGAAGAAGAAAAAGAGAAAAAGAAAAGAAAAGAAAAGAAAAAGAAAAAAAAAGAAGAAAAAGAAAAGAAAAAGAAGAAAAAGAGAAAAAGAAAAGAAAAGAAAAGAAAAAGAAGAAAAAGAGAAAAGAGAAGAAAAGAAAAATATATATATATATATAATATATATATATATACATATATATATAAATAAATTAATTAAAAAAAATGAGAGAGAGAGTTTCTCTCTCTTCTCTCTCTTCTTTCAGTCTGAACCCTTACTTTCTCTCTCTGGAATTGGACTTTCTCTCTCTAGAATTTTCTCTCTCTAGGTTATTTCTCTCTCTTAATGGATTTCTCTCTCTAAAGTTATTCCTCTAGAATTAGCATAGTGTAAGGTTTCATTTTGATGATTTTGATCGAGTTTAGGAAAGAGTCTGATTTTAAGTGAGGTTTTGATTTGAAATTTGTTTAGATTGAATTTTGAATTAAAATTAATATAAAAAAATATAATTTTGGATAATAGGCACTGAAGAATCTTCTAGAAGTTAGTCGATCTATTCATTCAGTGCTCCGTGAAAGGTAAGTAATGAATCATCTTTCCAAGATATTTCATATTTATTCTGAAAATAAATAATTATTCTCTGAAATTATGTATGAATTATGAATTATGTTTTGAAAGAAAAGTACTTTTGAAATATTATGGTACATCGATTATGCACATGTTCAGTGAAAAGTTTATGATATATTATGATACAAAGTGTTTTGATACAGATCGAATTTATGCTCTCAGTCTAACTATGTTTTAGTGGGCCCCGCCAATGGAGATTATACGTTGGTACTCAGTGGACCCTGCTAGTGGGGGTTGTGCGCTGGTGTTTGTGGACCCTGCTAGTGGGGGTTGTGCGCTGGTGTTTGTGGACCCTGCCAATGGGGGTTAAACGTTGGTCATAGTCGAGGCTGTTGAGTTACGAGTGTTTTAAATCGATTCGGATTTATGATTATATTATATGTGAATATTCAAAAATATTGGATTTGTATTAAATCAGCATGAAATATATTTTTTTATGTTTATTTGCAATATTGTTCTTAAAAATTATATAATATCTGAAATATCTAGTTGAGATATTTATTACTTACTGGGCTATCTAGCTCATTACCTTTCTTTCTATTTTTCAGATTCAGATAATTAATTTCGAGCATGGGAAGAAATATTGGGACAGAGCTTTTTAGAGGCGAGATTTAGCATTGTCAACTTCATTGAACTTAGATCTATTATTTTATTGTTAGTAAAAAAAAAAAATTATTGGATGTAAGATATTTGTTTTAATTACTTGAATTAAAGTTGAATAATAATTATTTAAATTTATTCCGTTGTGATGCATTGATATCGTGATGAGATGCCTTGCATGCTTATGGAGAGAGTTCTTCATAAGTATGCGGCAGTTGCCGCGACCTCCTGCTCGTGATCTCGGGCTGGGAGCGTGACAAGAGGACTCATCTCTGATCTGGAGGATGGTCCTACAGGGGAGATCTGTGAGCCTTGCCAGATGGGAAAGCAGAGGAGAGTTCAGTTCAATATCAATACAGCCCGCAGTGCAGCCCCTCTGGAGTTAGTACACACGGATGTGTGGGGACCAGCCCTAGTTTTAGCTAAGAATGGGGCCAGATACTTCATGACCCTGATTGATGATTTCTCAAGAAAACTCTAGATTTACTTCATGAGAGAGAAGTCAGAGGTCTTCACCAAGTTCAAGATCTAGAGAGCTGTGGTGGAAAAGGAGCAGGGGAGGAGCGTGAAGTGTCTGAGGTCAGACAATGACGGGGAGTACACCAGCAGAGAGTTCCAGGACTACTATGAGGAGTGTGGGATTAAGAGACACTTCTCAGTTAAGGAGACTCCACAGTAGAATGGGGTGGCCGAGAGGATGAACAGAATACTTCTGGAAAAGGCACGATGCATGAGGCTGCAGACAGGGCTTCCAAAGGAGTTCTGGGTTGACACAGTTGACGCAGCACGTTACTTGGTCAATCGGTCACCTCACACCAGGTTGGATGGCAGGCTTCCAAAGGAGGTGTGGTCTGGGAGAATAGTTGGGCTGGGCCATCTACGGGTATTTGGGTGCACGGCCTATGTGCACATTGGAGCTGGTGAGCGGAGCAAGCTAGACGCCAGATCACGCAAGATGGTGTTTCTAGGCTATCCGCGAGGAGTCAAGGGATACAGGCTATGGGATCCCTTGGAAAAGAAGGTCATCATTAGTAGGGATGTGACTTTTGATGAGGAGTCAGTCCTACAGAGGCGAGCAGGCATGGAGGAGCAGCAGGAGCAGGAGGAGGTCCAGCAGGGTGCTTCTAGACAGCTAACCTCTTTGATTTTGCCTCTTGCAGGTACTACTGGAGGACATGACATTCAGGTGGAGAACCTATCTAAGGTGTCTCCACAGGTGGAGAGGACTCGGATGGATGATCGAGGCAGACAGATCCAGCAGGAGCGAGTTGGATCGAGGACTGATATCGGTGTTGCCCTACACAAGCCCAAGAGGACCATCAGGCAATCAGATCGATATGGCTTCAAGGAGATGCTGTCATATGCCCTGGTGATAGTGAATGGAGACCCATATACGTATCAAGAGGCTATTGAGAGTTAGGACAGAGAGCGGTGGGTCCAGACGATATCCGAGGAGATGCAGTCTCTCCACCAGAACCAGACGTGATGATTGGTGCAGTTGCCACAGGGGAAGAGGCCCATTGGCTGCAAATGGGTCTACAGTCGTAAGGAAGGGCCCTCAGAGCAGGGAGGTATCAGATTCAAGGCGAGGTTAGTGGCCAAGGGATACTCCCAGAAAGAAGACATCAACTTCAGCGAGGTCTTCTCTCCCGTCGTCAGACATACTTCCATCAGAGTGTTACTGAGCATTGTAGCAGCTCAGGATTTAGAGCTGGAGCAGATGGATGTCAAGACGGCGTTCCTCTATGGGCATTTGGAGGAGAGGATTTACATGGAGCAGCCACCCGATTTCAGGGATCCAGGATCAGAGGGAAAGGTTTGTTTGTTGCAGAAGTCACTGTACAGGCTGAAGCAGTCGCCGAGGCAATGGTACAAGCGGTTCGACTCCTATGTGCGCAGCATTGGACTTTCCAGGTGTGAGTTTGATCCATGTGTTTATGTTCAGTCTCTTGAGGATGGTTCTAGGGTGTTCCTACTCTTGTATGTGGATGACATGCTTATAACATGCAAGAGTAGGAAGGTTGTGCAGGATCTGAAGGCATCCTTATCTCGGAAGTTTGAGATGAAAGATTTGGGCCCTACAAGGAAGATCCTAGGCATGGAGATTTTCAGAGACCGAGCCCGGAGGGTGCTGCATCTATCTCAGGGGGGCTACATACAGAAGGTCTTAGAGAGGTTCGAGATGAAGAGAGCAAAGCTGGTGGAGCTGCCACTTGCCGGTCACTTCAGACTCTCAAAGACCATGGCACCACAGACTGAGGTGGAGGCTCAGGAGATGGAGATGGTTCCTTATGCTTCAAGAGTTGGGAGCTTGATGTATGCAATGGTCTGTTGTAGGCCAGACATCGCTCATGCAGTGAGTCAGGTTAGCAGGTTCATGGCGCAGCCTGGTAGGGAGCACTGGAGAGCTCTGAAGTGGATATTCAGATACCTGGTGGGTTCAGTTGGAGTTGGCATCTGCTACGGACAGCGAGGAGGTGTAGTGGGATACTTTGACATATCCAGGGAGGCTCAGGGGCTGATTGGCGGTTATGTAGATGCAGACTTCGGTGGAGATGTGGATACCCAGAGGTCTATGATAGGCTTCATCTTTAGCCTGTATGGAGGTCCTATTTCTTGGAGATCGAGTCTGCAGCCTATCACGGCCCTATCCACTACAGAGGCGGAGTACATCGGACTAACAGAAGCAGCTAAAGAGGCAATTTGGCTGAACGGTTTGTTGACGAAGATGGGCCTTACTCAGGAGGCCATTAGAGTGCACTGTGACAGCTAGAGTGCACTTCTATTAGCACAGAACTCAGTCTATCATGCAAGGATAAAGCACATCGACATTCAGTATCATCAGATCAGGGACCCTGTGGAGGATGGCGAGGTGGAGCTGGTAAAGGTACACACCAAGGAGAACCCAGCTGATGCACTTACGAAGGTACTTCCACGGGACAACTTTCAGAGATGTGTTGAGCTGATGCGGCTGATGGATAGAGTGGAGCTGGTTGAGGCCTTGGGATACCAAGGTAGAGATTGTTGTGATCCAGGTGGTGTGCCCAAGGCCCAAGGGACCAAGGCTAAGGCCAAGGTCCATCATTCATGAGGGCTTCATGGAGGCTCTAGGGCTAGTTGGGCCCTAGGTTGAAAGGCTGTGGGCCTTTTGGGTTCTTGAGGTCTAGGTTATGTGGGCCTCAAGGGACCAACTCTTTATGGGCCAGGTCTGGGCTCAGGATAGGTGAGATTAGGTCGAGTCATGGGTGTACATGGACTTGGGTTAACCTAATCTCCCATAGAGTTGGTCAAGGGAGTTTTAGGTTTGGGTCACTTGACCCTGTGTTTATATATACATGCTGTATAGGTTTGATTAAGCCAAAGAAATACAGAACTCTTTCTCCCAAGTCTCTCTCTCTCTTCTCCCTCTCTCTCCAGCCATTCTCCATGCCCCAGGAGCAAGAAACCCTAGGGTTTCTTGCCGCCAGGCCCATAAAAGGAAAGAAAAGCAAGGAGGCACTAGCCCCTTCCCCCTTGCAGCCGCCGACTCTCTCTCTTCTCCCTCTCTTGCAGCCACCCAAGCATTAGGTACAGGACTTGGAATCTCTTGAGAAGAGGGTGATACAAGTCCCTCTCAGATCTGGAGTTGATCTGAGGTCGTTTGAGGCACGGGTGAGATCTTCATCAACAGTTCTACAGGAAAGGCTGCAGCAGGACAGATCTGTGAGGTCTGTTTCCATCTACCTTCTTCCCTATCTCGAATACTCCAATTTGAGATCTACAAATTAGAAGACCTCGGTCCAGGCCTGATCTGGTTGGATACTAGATCTTGGAATTTTTAGAGATAATTTCAGAGGCATTCTTCATCTGGAACGAAAGGCTGACGAAGAAGACAGCAATCAGGCTGATTTCGTCAAGAGCCTTTGATCGAGTCCAGAAGTCTCCAGATTTGTTCGTTGCTGGTTCTGTTGCACCCAAGGTCTATGGGAGGAGCCAGGATCATGCTCCAACAATCAAACCATTCAACCATTGAAATATTCAGCACTTGTGAAACGAATGGATGACATCAATTAGCTTAGGTGCTATATCTTGGCCTTAGTATCTGTATGAGGACATCAAGAATTCAAGGCTATTATAACTCACCTACAATAGTTATGATAAGCAAAGTCAGATTACATGTTGAGTAGTCCATCCATGATCGTTGTTTGACAATAGTTAAGAACTTTATTAGCTCAAGATGACCATGCATAAGGAACTAAGTAGATTTGATCCAGTAATTCCTTAATAGTTTATTTGGTCAGTTTATAGTAAACTATCATATGAATGAGAATGATAGCACATTATCAAAATTGCTGAACATGTTGATGATCACTAAGGAGACTTTAAAAAATTCAAGGGGCTATGTTCTTACTATGAAAAATCTGGTTTCAGGAGAGAGTCTCTTAGAATAAGAGATCTACGGGAGAATGAGCCAAGGAAGCATCATCTCAAGGAAAAGATGTTAGCTAAAGAAAAGTGTTTCAGATGGAAATTTTCCTCCTACCTGGATAACCTAAAGAAGAAGGCGAACACACTTTGTCAAGGTACGTCAGATCTGTTTGCATGTTGATGTATTTGGACAGTGAGTATGTTGTAGGATCTAAGATCTATGAATGAGATAAATCTAAGTATATATGGTACCTCAAGCAAGGTCATTTTGAAGAGAACAGGATATACAAACTTGAAAAGGGATCATCTCCTTGACACATGAATTCTAAGTTTGTGGATCCTGCCTTCAAGAAAAATTGATCAAACTCTCTCTTATGGGATATGGGGAGAGAACCACTACATATAGGCCCATTTGATAGAAAATTTCTTAAGATTCTTCGATTGGATCGAGGAGATGTATATCTTAGTAGAAATTTTGAGATTATCTCATAAAAATGGTATAGTCTCACAGTGGACTCCTCCTGGTTTGCCTTAGCCCAACAGAGCATTGAAAAGGAGGATTAGGACCCTATTGAATATGGTCTGATCGATAATAAGGTTTACTCACTAACCTTTACTTCTTTAGGGGCATACTTTAATTTATTGAATAAGAATACTAATTATACTTTCCAACAGACCATAATGTGATTATGATCCATCATACCATATTCTAGAAAAATAGTTTACCTATGATAGTGGTAGTGGAAGAAAATTAAGCTTGAAGAGAAAGTCTCTAGAGAGCAATAAGTTGAAGATTTAGTTGTATCTATTTATTCTGAGCCAGTTAGTGTAGGACCTCCACCACCTCATAGATCTAATAAGATCTTCCATCCTCTTGAAAGGTATTTGAGTATGCTTTAAGAGGATGTAGAGGAAGTGTTTCTTGTAGAAAATAGGGATCAAGTAGTTGATTCTAAGATCTATGATGAGATGATGTACGACATCGATTTTAAAAAATGGATGGAAGCAATAAAGTCAAAGGATGACTTAATGCATTCCAGCTAAGTCTAATATTAGTGGATCTACTAGAGGGTATTATACCTATTGAGTGTAAACATATCTACAAAAGAGAATAAGATACAGACAGATATGAAAACTATTTTCATAATAGATATCTTGGGAAGATATCTGCATGGAGTAGCCTGATGGGTTTTACTTCCAATGATGGAAATCACAAGATCTACAAGCTGCATGGATCTATTTTTGGATTAATGCAAGTATCCCGAAGTTTGTTTGATGCAATTAAATAGTTTGATTTCATCAAAAATAAAAAGGAATCTTGAGTTTTCAAATGGGTCAATGGGAGGATAAGATTATCCTGTTTGGAAAAATTATTCCCATGCTGACTTCAATCAAGACTTGGTTGTCAAAAAGATCCTCCAGAAAGATCAAAGAAAAGCATCTAGGAATGAAGGTCTGTAGAGATAGATCTGATAGGATACTAGGCTTTTCATAAGAAAAGTACATAAAGGAGGTACTAAAGAGGTTCAGCGTGAAACTCAAAGAGAGGACTTCTATCCCTTAGGCAAGGCATGTATCTCTCCAAAAAGATGTGTTTAAACACATCTGAGGAGATTTAGCTCATAAGCTAGATCCTATATCCTTCGGCTATAGGGAGCTTCATGAATGCCATGTATGTACTTGACTTGATCTTGTTGTAAGTATCATGAGTAGAAATCAGTCGAATCTAAATGTACAACATTGGATAGCTATAAAGAATATCCTTAAGTACTTAAAAAGTACTAAGAATTTGTTCTTGATTTTTAGAGGAGAATTTTGAGTTATGAGATTTATGAGTACACATACTCAGATTTTGTGTCTGATACTGATGGTGGAGAGTCTATTTTAGGATGTGTGTAATATGAAAATTGATAGATTGGAAGAGTTTCAAATAACCAATCATTACAGAAAGCCAACTTAGTCACCATTTCCAAAAGTGCTAGGTAAGATCTTCTGGTCCAAGTATGTTTATTGCAATTGACATCATGAGATATCATCATAGCGATAATATTGGCATCATAGCCCTTAGCTAATGGAGCTTTGATCCCACCAGAATATCTAGTATATGAAAAAGAGGACTTTTAATAATACGCATCTATCTCGATATGGAAGATGTCAATGTGAAGAGAGTAGACCCCATGAAAATGTGGTGGACCCAATGACTAAGCGGTTTTGCCAGCTAAAGACTAATGATAAGTGGTATATTTTTATATTTATTGAAGATATTTTTGGTAGTTTATGGTGTTAACATCTTCTTAAAAATTCTAATTTCATGAATATATTGAATTTTTCTAAAAAATAAGTGATTTTAAAAAAATAAAATTAGATATATTTATAAAAAAATAGATGTTAATTTAATTGAGCAATTTAAGCACCAAAATGAAGAAAAATTTTTGAAAAAATTAATGTATATTTTTTCTAATTTTTTAGATAAAAATTGAAACAAAAATGAAGCTAAAATATCCTAAAAAATAAAAAATATTATCTCCGGTGCACGGTGGACCGGTCGGTCGGTCCACAGAGCTAGGGCGCGGTCCACAGGAATAGTTACGCGGTCCACAGGCGTGGCTCACAGCGACAGAAAGATCCTGGATGCGATCCAATGGCTGAGATTTAATCCGACCTAGATTCGATGGTTCAGACTCGTTGCTGACTTTGAATAGGACTCTTTTGCACGATCTGATGGCCCAGAAGCAATCCATCACGCGATCCAACGGCTGTTATCGCTCCCAACTGTGTTAAGGACTCTTTTGCGCAATCCGACGACCAGAACTTCATCAGAATCCAGATCGAATGGCTGACATTTGATCCGACCCTTATAAGGATTACAACTCTGATTTTTGAGCTGATTTGGGCGGTCCAAGCTTGATCCGACGGCCAGAAAAATTTCTAAAAGATTAATACATTTTCAAAAGATTTTAGGACTCCTTTTGTGATCAGAAAAATATGAAAAAATTACCTATAAATAGGGGGTCCTAGAATAAGCTTTGAAGGAGAAAAAAATCAAAGAAAAAGCAAGGAAAAAATAGAAAAAAAAATCAACGAGCTTTAGGGATCAAATATTTGGAGATTATGGAGCTAAAGAGCTTGATGCGTGGCTAAATCCCTTCAATCCAAGAATATGATGAAGCCTGTAAATGGGTTTTTATTTTCTTCTTTTTGTATTTAATTTTTATACAATAAAATTATGCTTTTATTTCATATCTTTTTTTTTTTGAGGTATTATTCCAGCCTACATGGCCTATACCCTCTATTGACGTGCCGTGATTCCTGGATATGGTACGTGCTTTGAAGAGATAGATCGTGGTATGTTAGATTGAATCTTAGATCTTGTAATTGAATTTAGATAGTTTATACTCCAACAAGATGAGTTGTGATCTACTGATACAATTCGTATCCCTTAGTGATAAACTATACTAATACCATAATTATAAGAATTAAATATTATAATATAGAAAAAAAAAGAAAATAAATCTCTTTGTATGGTGGATTCAGAATTCCTGAATTATTTCTCTGAATTATTTTTTTCATAATTTAATTTACACTTTTGATTTTTTTTGCTATTCTATTTCTTGTTAATCCTTCTACAATCAATTCTCTTTTTATTTCTTCTTAAAAGAAAAAGATAATCGCCATAGATCCCCATGAAAACGATCTCTACTCACCCTATTTATATAGTTTGAGTTGGTTTTTATTCTTGACCGCCTACGACAGCGATCAAATTTTGGCACCGTTGCCGGAGATCTAGGCATGATTATTTAAAAAAAAAAATTATATTGACATCACATAATCTACTCAAAAAATTAGATACTTAATCACAAAACCTAAAAAATAAAATAAATCAATTTACTCTTAACTAACTATCAAATCTGGTCATCTTTTCTTCTTGCATTACATAAATCCATAAAACATCTTAAGGGCACAAACCCTAAATAAGATAAGGTGGGGATTTCATCATCCTTCCTTGGCCCACAAACCACCATCCTGCATATTGCATTGACCTAAACCTTAATTTAAAATCAATTAGACGTTGGCCCCTAAGGACTTTCGAGCTCAATAGGACAAGGGATCCTAAGAGTAAGATCAGGTTAGGGTTAGTCAATTTGACTGGTGTCTAGGAAAGTGGTTATTTAATTGGTTCTGTTGGGTATAAAATACCCACAGCCGAAACCCTCGGTGGAATCGGCAACAGAACTGCTCTGCCCGGACTCCTACGGGAGCCGGGCTCCGCCGCAACATCAGAACAGCTCCGCTCGGACTCCTACGGGAGTCGGGCTCCACCGCCGACATCAGAACAGCTCCGCCCGGACTCCTACGGGAGCCGGGCTCCGCCGCAACATCAGAACAGCTCCGCCCGGGCTCCTACGGGAGCCGGGCTCCGCCGCCGACATCAGCTGCAGCACAGCTCCACCCGGACTCCTACGGGAGCCGGGCTCCGACATCAACTGCAGCACAGCTCCACCCGGACTCCTACGGGAGCCGGGCTCCGACATCAACTGCAGCACAGCTCCGCCCGGACTCCTACGGGAGCCGGGCTCCGCCGCCGACATCAACTGCAGCACAGCTCCACCCGGACTCCTACGGGAGCCGGGCTCCGCCGCCGACATCAGCTGCAGCACAGCTCCACCCGGACTCCTACGGGAGTCGGGCTCCGACATCAACTGCAGCACGGCTCCGCCCGGGCTCCTACGGGAGTCGGGCTCTGCCGCCGACATCAGAACAGCTCCGCCCGGACTCCTATGGGAGCCGGGCTCCGCCGCAACATCAGAACAGCTCCGCCCGGGCTCCTACGGGAGTCGGGCTCCACCGCCGACATCAGAACAGCTCCCCCCGGACTCCTACGGGAGTCGGGCTCTGTCGCAACATCAGAACAGCTCCGCCCGGGCTCCTACGGGGGCCGGGCTCCACCGCCGACATCAGCTGCAGCACAGCTCCACCCGGACTCCTACGAGAGCCGGGCTCCGACATCAACTGCAGCACAGCTCCACCCGGACTCCTACGGGAGTCGGGCTCCGACATCAACTGCAGCACAGCTCCGCCCGGACTCCTACGGGAGCCGGGCTCCGCCGCCGACATCAACTGCAGCACAGCTCCGCCCGGACTCCTATGGGAGCTGGGCTCCGCCGCCGACATCAGCTGCAGCACAGCTCCACCCGGACTCCTACGGGAGCCAGACTCCGACATCAACTACAGCACGGCTCTGCCTGGGCTCCTACGGGAGCCGGGCTCCGCCGCAACATCAGAACAGCTCCGCCCGGACTCCTACGGGAGTCGGGCTCCGCCGCCGACATCAACTGCAGCACAACTCCGCCCGGACTCCTACGGGAGCCGGGCTCCGCCGCCGACATCAGCCGCAGCACAGCTCCACCCGGACTCCTACGGGAGTCGGGCTCCGACATCAACTGCAGCACAGCTCCGCCCGGACTCCTACGGGAGCCAGACCCCACTCTCAGTATCAACTGCTGGTAAGCTCTGTCCGGACTCCTATGGGAGCCGGACTTCAGCTCTAACTTTGATTGCTGGTAAGCTCTGTCCGGATTCCTACGGGAGCCGGACTTCACCTCTAACTTTGATTGCTGGTAAGCTCCGTCTGGACTCCTACGGGAGTCGGACTTCACCTTTAACTTTGATTGCAGAGGACTCCGCCCGGACTCCTACGGGAGCCGGGTTCCGCCCGCAACTTCAGCTCCGAGAGAGCTCCGCCCGGACTCCTACGGGAGCCGGGCTCCGCCTCCGACATCAGCCACAGAGCAGCTCCACCCGGACTTCCACGAAAGTCAGACTCCGCCCACGGCCCCAACCGCCAGGAGGACCTCTCCCGGACCTCTACAGAGGACGGGCTCCGACCGTCTCCGAGCTTCGATCAACAGATCCGCGCCCCCTGGCAAGCCACCAAAACGGCCACGACCCTGCTCCACTTCCTGTAATGGATTCCGCACAGCTCCATCATTCCCTGACAAGCCGCAGTAACCGTCGCCGCCCTGCTCCACTTCCTGCGGTGGATTCCGCACAGCTCCACTACCCCCTGGCAGGCCACGATAATGGCCACGAACCTACTCCACCTCCTGCAACGGATACCGGGTGATTCTCCCATCCACTGGCAAGTCACGACAACGGGCGCTGCTCCACTCCCTGCAACTGATTCCACGTGGCGAGCTGCGGTGATGGCCACGATTCCACTCCACTACCTCTCGCAATAAATTCCCCTGACCACGGGCGGCCCACTACCAGACGGTTACAGGTGTCGCCATCAATCCGTTGCACCCTCTGCCTATAAAAGGGGGACTCAAATACGTTATTCTCTAAGCTCATCTCTTATCTCAAAACTCTGCTAAATTCTCCATTCGAGCACTCCATTCTTGTTGAGGCAGAGAACTGACTTGAGCGTCAGAGGGTCTTGCCGGAGCAACCCCACCTCCGGTTTAGACTTCCCTTGCAGGTCCCGACGGCGACCGTGGCTTCCCCGACTCCAGCTTCTCCGGTGCAAGCAGATTTTTGCACCAACAGGATTGGCGCTAGAAGAAGGGCGTGTCTTCACAGCACCCTTGTTCTTAAAGGAGTGTTCAATAGAGCCGTCCCTGACCGTCTCTCCGTCACCCGCTCCTAACCTCCCTTCACGAGATCGACACTCGATGCCTCCCCGCAAGGCGTCCACCCGGCGGTCTACGGCCTCCGCGGCCAGATCTCAGGCTCCGACCTCCCCTCCAGTTTCTCAGCCTCCTCCTCCTCCCCCTCCGGCGGCGGCGGTCGATGCGGAACAATTTGACTTGCTGACACAGCAGGTCAGAGGCCTCGTCGAAGCCGTACAAGCAATGCAGCAGCAGCAACCACAGGCATCGGTGCATCCGGAAAGGGCATCTCCGGAATGCCAGAACCCGGCGGCAGGGCGGGCCACCTGGGCCAGCCGCCCCGTCCTTCCCGGGAAGACAAATCCGAGGGTAGAGAGCCCTCAATCGGATCACGACTCCACCCCTGGAAGATCCCTGCCCCCATTCTGCCAAAGGACCCTCGAGACTCGAAGTCGAGAGGATTTCCTGGACCGGAAGCTCCAGGAGATGAACCGACGGATTGAAGAACTCCGCCACGTGCCTCCCGCTTACGGTGAGGATATTTGCACTGACCCTCCCTTCTCCCAAATGATTATGCAGGAACCGATCCCGCCGAACTTCAAGCTTCCCCAGTTCGAAAGCTATGACGGGACGTCAGACCCGGTTGATCATCTGGAGGCCTTCCGAACGATGATGCTACTTCACGGCGCTCCTGACGCCATCTTGTGCCGGGCTTTTCCGTCTACTTTGAAGGAAGCAGCGAGGAACTGGTACTCGGCTCTGAAGTCGGGTACCATCTTTTCCTTCGATCAAATGAGCCACCAATTTGTGGCCCATTTTGTCAGCAGCCGTCATCCCCGGAAGGGTTCGGAGTCCCTCATCAACATCAAGCAGAGGGAAGGGGAGTCCATACGGGCCTACGTCAACCGCTTCAACATCGCGGCGTTGGAGGTCCGAAACTTGGACCAGTCAGTTGCCATGGCCGCCCTGAAAGGTGACCTTTAGAAGAATGATCTTTTGTACTCCTTGGAGAAGAAGTACCTCAGGGATTTTGCTGATTTACTGGCTCGGGCTGAAGGATACACCCGAACGGAAGAAGCCTTCAAAATGAAGGACGAAGAGACAGCAAGGGAGCATCAGGCGGGAGGTTTGAGTAAGCCCGTAGTGGAGAAGAGGCCAAAGGAAACCCGGCCTCGCTCCCGATCCCCTCCTGGGCATAAGCGCGCCCATACTCCACCCTGGGCATGCAGTCAGAGAAGCCCAGACAACAGGTTTCGGCGGGGTTCCCCGCCAGGGAAATTCTGCAACTACGCCCCCCTCAACGCCTCGAAGGCCCAGGTGCTGATGGAGGTCAGGGAGCAGCTCCCTAGGCCGGAGAGGATGCGCACGCACCCAGGGAAGCGCAACCCCAACAAGTTCTGCCTCTACCACCGCGACCACGGCCACGACATCGAAGAATGCATCCAGCTCCAGGACGAGATCGAGGAGCTCATCCGGCGAGGTCGACTTGATAGATTCATCCGTCGCAGGCCTGAGGGTAGAGGAGACCGGCCAAGAGCCCTCTCACCGCCTGAACCGCAGAAAAGGGAGGAGCAGCCCGGGGACCGGCCTCCCATCGGGACCATCGACTCCATCACCGGAGGACCTCAAGGAGGAGCGAGAAAACTGTAAATGTATCACTTACTATTTCGCCTTAAATCTACTTTTCTTTCTGCCTAACGTGCCCCTCCCACCTAGCGTGGATGTATTATGACTGGACATGATCCCTCCAAAAATGCAGCCATGCCAGGAACAGGAGGAGAACCTCGTCCTGGCATGAGCAAAGTCAAAGGCCCGGTTCTTTTAGACCGGATGGGGGGAGAGGCCTTACAACGCCCTAATGTGCCCCCACAGCCCTGTTAGGGACAGGAGGAAAACCTCGCCCTAACTTGAGCAAAGTCAAAGGCCCGGTTCTTTTAGACCGGATGGGGGGAGAGGCCTTACAACGCCCTAATGTGCCCCCACAGCCCTGTTAGGGACAGGAGGAAAACCTCGCCCTAACTTGAGCAAAGTCAAAGGCCCGGTTCTTTTAGACCGGATGGGGGGAGAGGCCTTGCAATGCCCTAATGTGCCCCCATAGCCATGTCAGGAACAGGAGGAGAACCTCGTCCTGACATGAGCAAAGTTGAAGGCCCGGTTCTTTTAGATCAGAGGGGGGAGAGGCCTTACAGCGCCCTAACGTGCCCCCACAAGCCAAGCTGGTAACGAGGAGCGAACCTCGCGCCAGCTTGAGCAAAATGGAAGACTTCGCCCAGACTCCTACGGGAGCCGGGTTCCGTCGCCAAGGAAGACTTCACCCGGACTCCTACGGGAGCCGGGTTCCGCCGCCAAGAAAGATTTCACCCAGACTCCTACGGAAGTTGGGCTCCATCCGCCACTTCTGCAGCGAGGGTTGATAATGGTGGCGAAACTCGGCCGCGTAACAAGGTCGGATGAAAGGAAAGAGCCCCCCCCACGACGACATCTACGTCAAACAAGCCAAACGACAAGAAAGGTTCAAAAGACGATAATATCAGTGCTACGCGTGGACAAGGTAACACAAAACGTTCCTTTTTCATTTTCGATATACGAACTACAAGGCCAGGACGGCCAGGGAAAGAAGGACAAAACGATGAAAAGAAAGTGGCTACATGATAAGACATAAAGACAAAAGAGCTCTAAGGAGGCCCTGCTCCCTCCGACCTAGGGTTATCACCCCCATCCCTCAACCAGGACTGCCTCAGGTTCTCCACTGCTTCTTCTAGTTCTTCCTTCTTCCGCAGCGTATCCTGGAGCGCCAGACGAAGTTGCCGGCTCTCAGCCTCCGCATCTCGACGCCACTTCCGCAAAACTTCAGACTCCACCTCTGCATCCGCGACGGCCTTCCGCTCAAGCGCCAGTTGGATTTTCACTTGTTGCAGCTCGGCTGTCTTCTCCCCAAGGGAGACAGAAATCCCTTCGACAGTGCCTCTCAGGGCTTGGAGCTCTTCGGTATCTTGGGCGGAAGTAAGCTGCGCCCTAGTAACCAGCTGCCTCTGAAGACGAACGACCTTGTCCGCCGCCTTCCGGAATCTCCCTTTGTACTCTTCCACTTGCCGGCGCCAGCTGGCCCGCTGCACGTCATGACTCATCTCGGCATCTTGAAGCTGCTTCTGGAGGTCGGAGACCTTCTGCGACCACTTCTGTTCCTCATCAACCTGGGCCAAGAGCCGGGATGAGCTTCCTTCCAGATGGCCGATCTTCCTCTTTGCAGCTGATAGTTCCACCTTGAGGGCACTGATCCTGGCTTCTTGAGTCCAAATTCGATCGCTGGTGCTCTTCTTGCATTCCTCGAGCTCCTTTGTGAAGTTCACCTTCCTCCGGCTGTAATCCATGATTGCCTTCACTTGGAGACTCCTAAAGTGGGCGGCCTCAGCGGCGGCTTCGGAATGGCATTCTCTCGACTTGCGGAGCTCGCCTTCTGACTTCTTCAACTTCTTCGTCAGGTGGAGGACCTCTTTTCTCAGTCGCTGGATAGTTGATTTCAGCGGGACACCCAGGGGCAAGGGGAGTGCTTCAGCAGGGCACTGCCATTGGAAGGTGCAAGCGTCAAAGATCGACTCATTACAAGAAGAAAAGCAGAAAGGAGGAGGAGAGGGAAGGAGAGGCCATCCACCACAAGAAATTCGACTTTATTGGCTGAATAATTTTGAAGACAAACAGAAAGGAAATATGGCGACAAAACAAGGGCGCGAGATCAGAGGTCTCAGACCTCAGGGGCAGGAGGTGGAGAACTCGGCACGGGGGTGCGACTGCGGTGGCGGCGGGCGAAGGGCCGGCCTCGTCTTCAGACTCCTCAAGAAAGCCGAGATCGAGGTCGGGGTATCTGCTGGCCACTTTTTCTTGGCAGAGCTCGAACCCCTTAGTGAACGCCTCCTGGCCGAACTGGACGTTCAGTTCCCTCATCTCCGCGGAGGCTTTGAACTCCTCCACCGCAAGGGCCCTGGCCTCCGAGACCAGAACCGGAGTTCGCTCGACCAGATGGGCGACCTCAGCCTCCGCCTTCCTCGCTGACTCCTCCAAGATTCGTCTCTCCTCTTCCCGGGCTCATCTCTCCTCTTCTCGGGCTTGACTCTCTCTCTCCAAAGCCTCCTGGAGGGCGGCTACTTCGACCGTCTTCGCTTGGAGGAGAACAACATCGGCCTGGCGGCGTTCCTCCGCCTGAAGAAGGTCCCTTCTCATGCGGTTCGTCGCCTCGACATAGGCGAAGAGCTGGTGCCCAATCTGCAAGGACGGATAAAGAATTACAACAAAGGCCGAGTGACCGTGTAAATAAATATCCACTTACCTCGAGAAAGGACCCCAATGAGTCCCAGGCCCGCTGCTCGAGATCGGCACGGTCGATCCTCTCCACGACATCGGATAGGATGCAGCCATCGAGCAGCCGCCTGATCAGGTCCTTGTCGTTGAAGGGGTTCTCCGATCCCCCCTCGGAGCAGACGGACTCGTCTGCAGCAGCTCGGTGGCTGCTCGCCCTGCGAGCCACCGATTTCCTCCTCCTTCCCATGGTGGGTGCCTCCGTAGGGCGAACCCCCGGAGTGGGAGCCCCAGTCGGTGGGCTCCTCGACGAAGCTTGGGGGGCCATTGGCTCGGCATCTGAAGGAATGTTGATGGTCGGGGTCACCTGGATGGGCGCAGTCAAGCTCGTCTCCTCCGCCCTGGCCCTCTTCACCGATCCGGAGGCCGTCGTGCCCTTCTTCTTCTGAGCTCTCATGCCCTTGGCAAGCATCCGCGTGGCTTCGGCGTCCATTGCTAAAAAAAGAAAAAAAAAAAGAAAGAAGAAGCGGCACCGATCAGTCCAGAGTCAAAAAAAAAAAAAAAAAAAAAAAAGAAAAGAGAGAAAGAAAGAGAAAGAAAAGAGCGAAGAAGAAGAGGAAGGCATGAAAAGAAAAGATAAGTACTTGCTGGATCCTGAGGGCTCAGGCCGATGTTGAAAAGAAGCTGCTCCCTCAGAAGATTAGGAAGGGAAGGAGCGGGATAAGTTAGGAGCTTCTGGGCGGCCTGAAGGTCGTCCTCCCCCAGGCTGGGAGCCCGACGGACGGAATCCCTCAGAGACCCCCAAGGGGGCAGGCCCAGTTCCAAGGTCGGGCAGTAGACAAAGAGAAATTTTCCCTTCCAATTGTGAATCGAAGAAGGGGCACCCTTCAGCAACCCCTTCTTGCCGAACTGGGGGGAGAAGTACCACCAGTCCTTCGCCGAAGGATGGCGTTTGAAGGTATAAAAATGCCTGAACAAGGAGAGGGACGGCTGGACCTCGGCTATGTGGCAGAGAGAGAGAAATCCTATCAAAACCTAAAGGAATTCGGAGCCACGGAGGCGAGAGAAATGTCCAAGAAGTGGAAGAAGGCAGCAACAAAGACAGGAAGCGGAAGCCGGAGTCCGGCACGGAACTCTTCCTGATACAAACAGAAGCGACCAGGAGGAGGAGCGCTGGCCCGGTCAGAGGGGCCAGGTAGCTCCAGGTCGTACTCCGGAGGAACCCCATACTGAACCCTTATCAGAAGGAGTTCATCCGAAGTTGACGAGCATGGAATTGCGCCCGGTGTAAAAATCGGGCGAGGCCCAGCCCCGGACGCGGGTTCGTCCGCAGAGACAGGGACCTGGGGGTTTGAAGCAGAAGAACTCTCGGAACTGCCGGGAGCAGAGGAGTCAGAGGACATTTTGAGCAGTTTCGGAGGGAGAACCTAAAGAACCCTAAAAAGGCAGACCGAAAGGGGAACGAGACGCCGAAGGCTAACTCGGAAGGAGGCACAAAAGTAATGAAGAGAGGAGAAGCCCCTAGGCGGTGAGAAGAAGGTTGGCACTGACTTATATTGCCCTGGGGACCTGGGGAGCGAGAAACGGGAGGCGCCTATGGCTCGAGAAGGCGTTCACAAGAGCAGGCTCTCAAAGAGAAGACAGACACCAAGCGAAAACTCAAGAATAGAGTAGGACGCCTGAAGGGGGGAGGATGGGTTTAAATAGACCCTGGGATCCGGCGCCATAATGATCGCGAATCCCCCTGGCCAGTCCGCATCCGACACGTGTCCCACTCCCCCTGGCAGACGGCTAAAAGCGGCTGATGGTTGGCAGGATCATAATTGCATCGTACCTAGGCCAATGTACCTACGGGATTTTCGAAGCGTCCCCTCGTACCGCTCCAATTCGAAAAGACTCCGGCACGCACTCATTTAATACCAAAATATCTTGAGGCGGCAGTGCACAGGATTCGAAGGGACGGTTCTGGCTGTACCCATCTCTCTCTCTGTGTACTTTCTTCGCTTGAAATTCAAACTTGGAAGTAGGGGGACTGGTGTTGGGTATAAAATACCCACAGCCGAAACCCTCGATGGAATCGGCAACAGAACTGCTCCGTCCGGACTCCTACGGGAGTCGGGCTCCGCCGCAACATGAGAACAGCTCCGCCCGGGCTCCTATGGGAGCCGGGCTCCACCGCCGACATCAGAACAGCTCCGCCCGGACTCCTACGGGAGCCGGGCTCCGCCGCAACATCAGAACAGCTCCGCCCGGGCTCCTAAGGGAGCTGGGCTCCACCGCCGACATCAGCTGCAGCACAGCTCCACCCGGACTCCTACGGGAGTCGGGCTCCGACATCAACTGCAACACAGCTCCACCCGGACTCCTACGGGAGCCAGGCTCTGACATCAACTGCAGCACAGCTCCGCCCGGACTCCTACGGGAGCCGGGCTCCGCCACCGACATCAACTGCAGCACAGCTCCGCCCGGACTCCTATGGGAGCCGGGCTCCGCCGCCGACATCAGCTGCAGCACAGCTCCACCCGGACTCCTACGGGAGCCGGGCTCCGACATCAACTGCAGCACGGCTCCGCCCGGGCTCCTACGGGAGCCGGGCTCCACCGCCGACATCAGAACAGCTCCGCCCGGACTCCTACGGGAGCCGGGCACCGCCGCAACATCAGAACAGCTCCGCCCGGGCTCCTACGGGAGTCGGGCTCCACCGCCGACATCAAAACAGCTCCACCCGGACTCCTACGGGAGCCGGACTCCGCCGCAACATCAGAACAGCTCCGCCCGGGCTCCTACGGGAGCCGGGCTCCACCGTCGACATCAGCTGCAGCACAGCTCCACCCGGACTCCTACGGGAGCCGGGCTCCGACATCAACTGCAGCACAGCTCCACCCAGACTCCTACGGGAGCCGGGCTCCGACATCAACTGCAGCACAGCTCCGCCCGGACTCCTACGGGAGCCGGGCTCCACCGCCGACATCAACTGCAGCACAGCTCCGCCCGGACTCCTACGGGAGCCGGGCTCCGCCGCCGACATCAGCTGCAGCACAGCTCCACCCGGACTCCTACGGGAGCCGAGCTCCGACATCAACTGCAGCACGGCTCCGCCCGGGCTCCTACGGGAGCTGGGCTCCGCCGCCGACATCATAACAGCTCCGCCTGGACTCCTACGGGAGCCGAGCTCCG